>NW_027009102.1:0-45000 GCF_036934945.1 Oncorhynchus masou masou | reverse complement strand
GTACAGTATATATATATAGCTATATATATATAGATGGGTTCCCCAGTACAGTAGCTATATATATAGATGGGTTCCCCAGTACAGTAGCTATATATATATAGATGGGTTCCTCAGTACAGTAGCTATACATATAGATGGGTTCCCCAGTACAGTAGCTATATATATAGATGGGTTCCCCAATACAGTAGCTATATATATATAGATGGGTTCCTCAGTACAGTAGCTATATATATATAGATGGGTTCCCCAGTACAGTAGCTATATAAATATATGCAGATTGAGTGAGTGGTGGTGAGGGTTTGGAGATTAATATTCTAACAATGTTCATCTCCACTTCTTTTGAATAATAGATCAAACACAAAGTAGCTCCCCCCCAACACAGCCAGTCAGTCAGACTAGGAACAATGTCTGTCATTGCAGCAGAAGAGTTCAGTGTGGTAGAGGTTATTCTCCTCTTTTATCCCTCTTTGTCATGCACAGGCGGCATTGATACCTTAATGCATTAAGTACACACACACACACACACACACACACACACACACACACACACACACACACACACACACACACACGTAAATGATCTCACATTGTAGCATGAGGGATTGGCCCACATCACTGTTTAGATACACTTGCGGCAATTTGACAGCAAGACCACAGTAGTGTATTCCTGTAGCCAGACTAGTTAGATCCACTGGTCTCTGATCCACTGGTCTCTGATTGAAGACCACAGTAGTGTATTCCTGTAGCCATACTAGTTAGATCCACTGGTCTCTGATTGAAGACCACAGTAGTGTATTCCTGTAGCCAGACTAGTTAAATCCACTGGTCTCTGATTGAAGACCACAGTAGTGTATTCCTGTAGCCAGACTAGTTAGATCCACTGGTCTCTGATCCACTGGTCTCTGATTGAAGACCACAGTAGTGTATTCCTGTAGCCAGACTAGTTAGATCCACTGGTCTCTGATTGAAGACCACAGTAGTGTATTCCTGTAGCCAGACTAGTTAGATCCACTGGTCTCTGATTGAAGACCACAGTAGTGTATTCCTGTAGCCAGACTAGTTAGATCCACTGGTCTCTGATTGAAGACCACAGTAGTGTATTCCTGTAGCCATACTAGTTAGATCCACTGGTCTCTGATTGAAGACCACAGTAGTGTATTCCTGTAGCCAGACTAGTTAGATCCACTGGTCTCTGATTGAAGACCACAGTGGTGTATTCCTGTAGCCAGACTAGTTAGATCCACTGGTCTCTGATTGAAGACCACAGTGGTGTATTCCTGTAGCCAGACTAGTTAGATCCACTGGTCTCTGATTGAAGACCACAGTAGTGTATTCCTGTAGCCAGACTAGTTAGATCCACTGGTCTCTGATTGAAGACCACAGTAGTGTATTCCTGTAGCCAGACTAGTTAGATCCACTGGTCTCTGATTGAAGACCACAGTAGTGTATTCCTGTAGCCAGACTAGTTAGATCCACTGGTTATGTCGAACCTGGAAAAACAGAACGGAATCAGGCAAAAATTAATACATATTTTATAGGGAAATCGGCCACTATTCGAGCAACATACATCAATTTGCCTATTTTCCATTTTTCTGGTTAGCATCTTCATCTCAGCTTTAGGGATGATGTTGTGTTTTAAAGCCTGTTTCTGTTCAGAAGTAGGTCCACCTGCTAATACACACACATACTTGCATACAAGTAAAGAACAGTCCTACTACTCTAGTACATTGGGCAATATCACAGTAGTTTCACAGTGTTTCAAAGCCCTCTAGTTACTGAACGCTACATTGATTCAGATACCATACTTGGAATGTGAATGGTTCCTAATGTAAGACTCATTTTAGGTCTCCCTGAAGTCAATAGTTTCACATTCTATTACTCGCCGTAGAGAAGAGGCAACAGATTTCATGTTTGCTGTAGACCTCTAGCAGCATGGACCGACGAGGAAGAGTAACAACCTGCACAGAAATCAAATCAAATCAAATTTTATTTGTCACATACACATGGTTAGCAGATGTTAATGCGAGTGTAGCGAAATGCTTGTGCTTCTAGTTCCGACAATGCAGTAATAACCAACAAGTAATCTAACTAACAATTCCTAAACTACTGTCTTATACAGTGTAAGGGGATAAAGAATATGTACATAAGGATATATGAATGAGTGATGGTACAGAGCAGCATAGGCAAGATACAGTAGTTGGTATCGAAAAAGTACAGTATATACATATGAGATGAGTATGTAAACAAAGTGGCATAGTTAAAGTGGCTAGTGATACATGTATTACATAAGGATGCAGTCGATGATATAGAGTACAGTATATACGTATGCATATGAGATGAATAATGTAGGGTAAGTAACATTATATAAGGTAGCATTGTTTAAAGTGGCTAGTGATATATTTACATCATTTCCCATCAATTCCCATTATTAAAGTGGCTGTAGTTGAGTCAGTGTCAGTGTGTTGGCTGCAGCCACTCAATGTTAGTGGTGGCTGTTTAACAGTCTGATGGCCTTGAGATAGAAGCTGTTTTTCAGTCTCTCGGTCCCAGCTTTGATGCACCTGTACTGACCTCGCCTTCTGGATGATAGCGGGGTGAACAGGCAGTGGCTCGGGTGGTTGTTGTTCTTGATGATCTTTATGGCCTTCCTGTAACATCGGGTGGTGTAGGTGTCCTGGAGGGCAGGTAGTTTGCCCCCGGTGATGCGTTGTGCAGACCTCACTACCCTCCGGTTGAGGCGGAGCATTTGCCATACCAGGCGGTGATACAGCTCGCCAGGATGCTCTCGATTGTCATCTGTAGAAGTTTGTGAGTGCTTTTGGTGACAAGCCGAATTTCTTCAGCCTCCTGAGGTTGAAGAGGCGCTGCTGCGCCTTCTTCACGATGCTGTCTGTGTGAGTGGACCAATTCAGTTTGTCTGTGATGTGTATGCCGAGGAACTTAAAACTTGCTACTCTCTCCACTACTGTTCCATCGATGTGGATAGGGGGTGTTCCCTCTGCTGTTTCCTGAAGTCCACAATCATCTCCTTAGTTTTGTTGATGTTGAGTGTGAGGTTATTTTCCTGACACCACACTCCGAGGGCCCTCACCTCCTCCCTGTAGGCCGTCTCGTCATTGTTGGTAATCAAGCCTACCACTGTTGTGTCGTCCGCAAACTTGATGATTGAGTTGGAGGCGTGCGTGGCCACGCAGTCGTGGGTGAACAGGAGTACAGGAGAGGGCTCAGAACGCACCCTTGTGGGGCCCCAGTGTTGAGGATCAGCGGGGAGGAGATGTTGTTACCTACCCTCACCACCTGGGGGGCGGCCCGTCAGGAAGTCCAGTACCCAGTTGCACAGGGCGGGGTCGAGACCCAGGGTCTCGAGCTTGATGACGAGCTTGGAGGGTACTATGGTGTTGAATGCCGAGCTGTAGTCGATGAACAGCATTCTCACATAGGTATTCCTCTTGTCCAGATGGGTTAGGACAGTGTGCAGTGTGGTTGAGATTGCATCGTCTGTGGACCTATTTGAGCGGTAAGCAAATTGGAGTGGGTCTAGGGAGTCAGGTAGGGTGGAGGTGATATGGTCCTTGACTAGTCTCTCAAAGCACTTCATGATGACGGAAGTGAGTGCTACGGGGCGGTAGTCGTTTAGCTCAGTTACCTTAGCTTTCTTGGGAACAGGAACGATGGTGGCCCTCTTGAAGCATGTGGGAACAGCAGACTGGTATAGGGATTGATTGAATATGTCCGTAAACACACCAGCCAGCTGGTCTGCGCATGCTCTGAGGGGCGCGGCTGGGGATGCCGTCTGGGCCTGCAGCCTTGCGAGGGTTAACACGTTTAAATGTTTTACTCACCTCGGCTGCAGTGAAGGAGAGACCGCATTTTTCCGTTGCAGGCCGTGTCAGTGGCACTGTATTGTCCTCAAAGCGGGCAAAAAAGTTATTTAGTCGTGGAGTCGTGGTCAGCTTTTCCGAAAGGGGGGCGGGGCAGGGCCTTATATGCATCGCGGAAGTTAGAGTAACAGTGATCCAAGGTTTTTCCGCCCCTGGTTGCGCAATCGATATGCTGATAAAATTTAGGGAGTCTTGTTTTCAGATTAGCCTTGTTAAAATCCCCAACAACAATGAGTGCAGCCTCCGGATAAATGGTTTCCAGTTTGCAAAGAGTTAAATAAAGTTCGTTCAGAGCCATCGATGTTTCTGCTTGGGGGGGGATATATACGGCTGTGATTATAATTGAAGAGAATTCTCTTGGTAGATAATGCGGTCTATATTTGATTGTGAGGAATTCTAAATCAGGTGAACAGAAGGATTTGAGTTCCTGTATGTTTGGTCTCCATCTTAGAAAATGGACCGACGAGGAAGAGTAACAACATGCACAGAATGGTCTCCATCTTACAAAATGCTCTTAGCAGACAGTCAGAGAAATGCTCTAATCCTGGATCTAGTGGAGGAGAAGGTCCTCTGGCAGGAGCAGTGGCTTGTTCCAGGACAGCAACACTTCAGGGAAGTCTTCTCAGTCATGATGATCTTGTCAATAATATCCCCTTTATGCCAAAACCCTGACAACTTTACCGTCTTCGATTTAACGCCTTTTATTTATCTGAAAGCTGAATAAACATTCATAACCACTGTTAGCCCACACATATGTTCTCAATAAACACTGTGTTAGCCCACATATATGGTATCAATAAACATTTATAAACACTGTGTTAGCCCACACATATGTTCTCAATAAACATTTATAAACACTGTGTTAGCCCACACATATGTTCTCAATAAACACTGTGTTAGCCCACATATATGGTATCAATAAACATTTATAAACACTGTGTTAGCCCACACATATGTTCTCAATAAACATTTATAAACACTGCGTTAGCCCACACATATGTTCTCAATAAACAGTAATAAACACTGTGTTAGCCCACACATATGTTCTCAATAAACACTGTGTTGGCCCACATATATGTTCTCAATAAACAGTGTGTTAGCCCACACATGTGGTCTCAATAACATTAATAAACAGTGTGTTAGCCCACACATATGTTCTCAATAACATTAATAAACACTGTGTTAGCCCACACATATGTTCTCAATAACATTTATAAACACCACGTTAGCCATACTTCATTTCAAAACGGGCCATCATGGTCAATCGTGAATGATTCTTCACGTTTCCTAACTGCATGCCAATTATTTGATATCAATCAGATTAAATAGGCATTCAGATCTTCTAGATCTTCTGTTTGATGAGCAACTCTTCCCCCTCAGGAGGTTGAAAAGGTTTGGAATGGGCCATCAAAAGGTTTGGAATGGGCCATCAAAAGGTTTGGAATGGGCCATCAAAAGGTTTGGAGTGGGCCCTCAAAAGGTTGGGGTGGGCCCTCAAAAGGTTTGTAATGGGCCCTCAAAAGGTTTGTAATGGGCCCTCAAAAGGTTTGTAATGAGCCCTCAAAAGGACTGGAATGGGCCCTCAAAAGGATTGGAATGGGCCCTCAAAAGGATTGGAATGGGCCCTCAAAAGGTTTGGAATGGGCCCTCAAAAGGTTTGGAATGGGCCCTCAAATTTCTACAGCTGCACCGTTGAGAGCATCTGGACTGGCTGCATCGCTGCTTGTTATGGCAACAGCACCGCCCTCGATGGCATGGCGCTACAGAAGGTGGTGCAGACCACCCGGTACATCATTGGAGCTGAGCTCCCTGCCATCCAGGACCTCTATATCAGGCGGTGTCAGAGGAACGCCCGAGAAATCATTGGACTCCAGCCACACAAGCCATAGACTGTTCTCTCTGTTTCCGCACAGAAAGCGGTACCGGTGCATCAAGTCTGACACCAACAGGCTCCTGAACAGCTTCTATCCACAAGCTAAATAGCTAACAAGATGGCGACACGGACTGAGTTCACCCTTTGTGTAACATTTGTATTTTTGCACTGTCTCTATACAGACTCTATATACACACACACTGTCTCTATACAGACTCTATATACACACACACACTGTCTCTATGCAGACTCACAGGACTCTATATACACACACTGTCTCTATGCAGACTCACAGGACTCTATACACACACACACTGTCTCTATGCAGACTCACAGGACTCTATACACACACACTGTCTCTATGCAGACTCACAGGACTCTATACACACACACACTGTCTCTATGCAGACTCACAGGACTCTATACACACACACACTGTCTCTATGCAGACTCACAGGACTCTGTACACACACTGTCTCTATGCAGACTCACAGGACTCTGTACACACACACTGTCTCTATGCAGACTCACAGGACTCTATACACACACACTGTCTCTATGCAGACTCACAGGACTCTATACACACACTGTCTCTATGCAGATACCTACCTCTATCACCAGTCTGTCTGCACATGGTCAACATGCTATTGGATCTGACCCTGTACATACCTACCTCTATCACCAGTCTGCCTGCCCATGGTCAACATGCTATTGGAACTGACCCTGTACATACCTACCTCTATCACCAGTCTGCCTGCCCATGGTCAACATGCTATTGGAACTGACCCTGTACATACCTACCTCTATCACCAGTCTGCCTGCCCATGGTCAACATGCTATTGGATCTGACCCTGTACATACCTACCTCTATCACCAGTCTGCCTGCCCATGGTCAACATGCTATTGGAACTGACCCTGTACATACCTACCTCTATCACCAGTCTGTCTGCACATGGTCAACATGCTATTGGAACTGACCCTGTACATACCTACCTCTATCACCAGTCTGTCTGCACATGGTCAACATGCTATTGGATCTGACCCTGTACATACCTACCTCTATCACCAGTCTGTCTGCACATGGTCAACATGCTATTGGATCTGACCCTGTACATACCTACCTCTATCACCAGTCTGCCTGCCCATGGTCAACATGCTATTGGAACTGACCCTGTACATACCTACCTCTATCACCAGTCTGCCTGCACATGGTCAACATGCTATTGGAACTGACCCTGTACATACCTACCTCTATCACCAGTCTGCCTGCACATGGTCAACATGCTATTGGAACTGACCCTGTACATACCTACCTCTATCACCAGTCTGCCTGCACATGGTCAACATGCTATTGGATCTGACCCTGTACATACCTACCTCTATCACCAGTCTGTCTGCCCATGGTCCACATGCTATTGGATCTGACCCTGTACATACCTACCTCTATCACCAGTCTGTCTGCACATGGTCAACATGCTATTGGATCTGACCCTGTACATACCTACCTCTATCACCAGTCTGCCTGCACATGGTCCACATGCTATTGGATCTGACCCTGTATAAAGCTTACTTACTTTATGTGTTTTTGTTCTTGTTCTACCTTGTGTTGTTTTTAAAGTACTACATTAATTACTGTGCTGATGGGTTGAGAGCTGGGAAAGAAAGGCATTTCACTGTACTTGTGAACGTGACGTTAACTAAAGCAGATGGCGTTAACACACCTTTTCTTGTAGGTCTATTTGGTGTCAATCAAAGCGTATATCCTGCCGAGTGGCACTGTGGTGCGTTTCAGCAGAGTTTATCTGTGATGTATTACTTTCAGAAAGGACAGGTGTTTTTGGTGTGACTTTATAGGTCTGTTACAGTATATACTATTCAGTTTTATTACGTGAAAATACTAATGAATCATTATAGGATATTGTGAGACATTGAATCATGTTGAGCCCCACTGTGAGAAGTGAATCGTGTTTGATCTGACTGTACTAGATGAGCACCACTGTGAGAAGTGAATCGTGTTTGATCTGACTGTACTAGATGAGCACCACTGTGAGAAGTGAATCATGTTTGATCTGACTGTACTAGATGAGCACCACTGTGAGAAGTGAATCATGTTTGATCTGACTGTACTAGATGAGCACCACTGTGAGAAGTGAATCGTAAGATCTGACTGTACTAGATGAGCACCACTGTGAGAAGTGAATCGTGTTTGATCTGACTGTACTAGATGAGCACCACTGTGAGAAGTGAATCATCTGTTTGTAGTAATAATGACGTGATGTCAGACTATTAGGCACAAGCAACAGATCTCGATGAGGGTTATTTTAAGCGATTTGAGCACCCTTAGAATCGCGTTGATGAGTCTTTAACCAAGTGGTCACATATCGTTCTGTGGAGATGTGTGAACATCAAGGCAGACACGAGGTAATTTTGGATCCTTGGGGGGATCAGGTTAGTAATGTGGTGAATGAGTGTATCTGCATTCGCAATAGAGGTGGTACGTTTCTGCAAGCTATAAGCACATGTACAGTAGGGTGAGTTTCAGTGCATTGTACTGAAGCCCCAAGTGAGCCTGCCCTCTACTGGTGGCTGAGTGTAACTACACTCAGTTTCACTACTTGGTGTTGTAGTGTTGTAATACATTATTAACAATGTAATGATACCTTCATCATACACCAGCTGTTGTAGTGCAGAGAAACAAGGTAATACCTTCATCAATGTCTGTTGTAGTGCAGAGAAACAAGATAATACCTTCATCAATGTCTGTTGTGGTGCAGAGAAACAAGGTAATACCTTCATCAATGTCTGTTGTAGTGCAGAGAAACAAGGTAATACCTTCATCAATGTCTGTTGTAGTGCAGAGAAACAATAGAATACCTTCATCAATGTCTGTTGTAGTGCAGAGAAACAAGATAATACCTTCATCAATGTATGTTGTGGTGCAGAGAAACAAGCTTGTTGCCCAAAAACATATTTTGGTGTAAGGAGAGCCAACTGTAGTTCATAACATCAAGGTCCAGACAACGATTCTCAATACTCTAGTCTAGTACTTGACCACCAGAGAACACGAGGCTGCCCTCTAGTGAAGACATAGTTGAAAGCATTCCAGGACCACAGGGCAACTGTCAGAAGTTATTCTGTGACGTTCACTTCTCAACACCGACACCGGGAGTCGGTCACCGAACAAGCCTTTCTGATAGGAGGTCGGTGTAGCGCGTAGCAATGGGCTCCATTTCGGGTTTATTATCTGTGGTAGGAGCGGCAACGTTATACCTCTATCTGCTGTCCACTTTCCTGCCGCCCGGACCGCAACATCTTCACCGGCGACATGCGGTGGAGTTAAACAACGAGAGCGCAGAGGGGGACGTGGAAGTTGTAGAGTACAGGTAGCCAGCCTCAATAGATCTATAGCTACAATTTGCCAGATGTCGCAAGACTTTTTTTTGTGTTGCTATTAGCATAATTATTATAGGCTACAGCAGCTGCCTGCTTGTACAATTACACTTTCTAGGACATGTTTACGTATACAACTTTGCAAATAAGTCAATATATAGCCACTTCCACAGTGTTTTATTAGGGGTAATAATAGCATAGTGACATCACGATGTATGTAATAGATCTAATGTAACATTAAAGTCCCAGAGTGGTTATCTGTTGTAGGATTATGATGTTGATAAGTGTATTGACAGACGGCGCAGAGTCCATGAAGCTGATAAGTGTATTGACGGTCATAATCACTGCGTTTGGCAGCATCTCATTTCCCTCAGACGATCGCACGACTTTAAGTTATGAAAATGGCATCATCAAACACCTGACTTGTCAGTGTAGGCTAATTCAGAGGAAATGTCTCAGCTGGTTGCTGTTCCCTCAAAGTATTTGTCCTTGCCTGATGGTGTTGTTTGACAGGTGATTATATCTCAGTAGTTCCTGTTTTCAGATGATGTTCCTATAGGCCGACTCTAAACCCCCGTGTGTCTCATCCAGCCCCACCTTCCTCTGTTTATGGTTTCTGCCCCAGTGGAGATCTGGCCCTGGCCTCTATGGGTTGGCTTAGGTTCACTTGGCCTGAAATACTGTCCTCCTCAGTATGAGAACACACAGCTCTGATCTAACCCTGGACAGGACACACTTGTCTTGGTTGGCGTGATGCCATCGTTCCATCATATTTCATCCTCCCTAATTATAAAGGAGTTTCACGACCCTGCCGGCATGTTTATCAGGCCTGTACACTTCTATTAGAGAACAGACATCCAGAGGTGGATGGACGGCCTGGACAGGAGGACACCACTGGGTCTCTAGGGTCTCCTGCCAGGTCCACCACCGGACGGTTCTGATGAGGTGCTACCCAGGACATAACACTGGACATGGTGTGCGGACGGTTCTGATGAGGTGCTACCCAGGACATAACACTGGACACGGTGTGCGGACGGTTCTGATGAGGTGCTACCCAGGACATAACACTGGACATGGTGTGCGGACGGTTCTGATGAGGTGCTACCCAGGACATAACACTGGACACGGTGTGCGGACAGTTCTGATGAGGTGCTACCCAGGACATAACACTGGACATGGTGTGCGGACGGTTCTGATGAGGTGCTACCCAGGACATAACACTGGACACGGTGTGCGGACAGTTCTGATGAGGTGCTACCCAGGACATAACACTGGACACGGTGTGAGGACGGTTCTGATGAGGTGCTACCCAGGACATAACACTGGACACGGTGTGCGGACGGTTCTGATGAGGTGCTACCCAGGACATAACACTGGACACGGTGTGCTGAGAGATACACACCGGAAGGTTCTGATGAGGTGCTACCCAGGACATAACACTGGACATGGTGTGCGGACGGTTCTGATGAGGTGCTACCCAGGACATAACACTGGACACGGTGTGCGGACGGTTCTGATGAGGTGCTACCCAGGACATAACACTGGACACGGTGTGCGGACGGTTCTGATGAGGTGCTACCCAGGACATAACACTGGACACGGTGTGCGGAAGGTTCTGATGAGGTGCTACCCAGGACATAACACTGGACACGGTGTGCGGACGGTTCTGATGAGTGCTACCCAGGACATAACACTGGACACGGTGTGCGGACGGTTCTGATGAGGTGCTACCCAGGACATAACACTGGACACGGTGTGCGGACGGTTCTGATGAGGTGCTACCCAGGACATAACACTGGACATGGTGTGCGGACGGTTCTGATGAGGTGCTACCCAGGACATAACACTGGACACGGTGTGCGGACGGTTCTGATGAGGTGCTACCCAGGACATAACACTGGACACGGTGTGCGGACGGTTCTGATGAGGTGCTACCCAGGACATAACACTGGACACGGTGTGCGGACGGTTCTGATGAGGTGCTACCCAGGACATAACACTGGACACGGTGTGCGGACGGTTCTGATGAGGTGCTACCCAGGACATAACACTGGACACGGTGTGCGGACGGTTCTGATGAGGTGCTACCCAGGACATAACACTGGACACGGTGTGCGGACGGTTCTGATGAGGTGCTACCCAGGACATAACACTGGACACGGTGTGCGGACGGTTCTGATGAGGTGCTACCCAGGACATAACACTGGACACGGTGTGCGGACGGTTCTGATGAGGTGCTACCCAGGACATAACACTGGACACGGTGTGAGGACGGTTCCTGATGAGGTGCTACCCAGGACATAACACTGGACACGGTGTTCGGACGGTTCTGATGAGGTGCTACCCAGGACATAACACTGGACACGGTGTTCGGACGGTTCTGATGAGGTGCTACCCAGGACATAACACTGGACACGGTGTTCGGACGGTTCTGATGAGGTGCTACCCAGGACATAACACTGGACACGGTGTGAGGAAAGTTCTGATGAGGTGCTACCCAGGACATAACACTGGACACGGTGTGAGGACGGTTCTGATGAGGTGCTACCCAGGACATAACACTGGACACGGTGTGAGGAAGGTTCTGATGAGGTGCTACCCAGGACATAACACTGGACACGGTGTGAGGACGGTTCTGATGAGGTGCTACCCAGGACATAACACTGGACACGGTGTTCGGACGGTTCTGATGAGGTGCTACCCAGGACATAACACTGGACACGGTGTGCGGGTTCTGATGAGGTGCGGACATAACACTGGACACGGTGTGCGGACGGTTCTGATGAGGTGCTACCCAGGACATAACACTGGACACGGTGTGCGGACGGTTCTGATGAGGTGCTACCCAGGACATAACACTGGACACGGTGTGCGGACGGTTCTGATGAGGTGCTACCCAGGACATAACACTGGACACGGTGTGAGGACGGTTCTGATGAGGTGCTACCCAGGACATAACACTGGACACGGTGTGCGGACGGTTCTGATGAGGTGCTACCCAGGGCATAACACTGGACATGGTGTGCGGACGGTTCTGATGAGGTGCTACCCAGGACATAACACTGGACACGGTGTGCGGACGGTTCTGATGAGGTGCTACCCAGGACATAACACTGGACATGGTGTGAGGACGGTTCTGATGAGGTGCTACCCAGGACATAACACTGGACACGGTGTGCGGACGGTTCTGATGAGGTGCTACCCAGGACATAACACTGGACACGGTGTGAGGACGGTTCTGATGAGGTGCTACCCAGGACATAACACTGGACATGGTGTGAGGACGGTTCTGATGAGGTGCTACCTAGGACATAACACTGGACACGGTGTTCGGACGGTTCTGATGAGGTGCTACCCAGGACATAACACTGGACACGGTGTGCGGACGGTTCTGATGAGGTGCTACCCAGGACATAACACTGGACACGGTGTGAGGACGGTTCTGATGAGGTGCTACCCAGGACATAACACTGGACATGGTGTGCGGACGGTTCTGATGAGGTGCTACCCAGGACATAACACTGGACACGGTGTGCGGACGGTTCTGATGAGGTGCTACCCAGGACATAACACTGGACACGGTGTGAGGACGGTTCTGATGAGGTGCTACCCAGGACATAACACTGGACACGGTGTGCGGACGGTTCTGATGAGGTGCTACCCAGGACATAACACTGGACACGGTGTGAGGACGGTTCTGATGAGGTGCTACCCAGGACATAACACTGGACAAGGTGTGCTGAGGAAAACACATCTGAGATCCTAACCACAGTGGCTTTGCCTTCCATTCATCCCATACAGCTCAACAGTTAGATGTGATACCAGCAGCTCAGGTTCCATGGTTCATTCTGTTTGCGTGTGTCTGTGTCACGGCTGACGAGCCTGATACTTCCAGCATCGAAACTAGCAGAGGCAGAAATCCCAGAGCAGAAGCCGCTATTTCTGTCCCATATCCTGTTTCATACTCTCTCTCTCCGCCATCTGGAAACCTCTCCCTCTCTCTCTCTCTCTCATGCTGCACACGGGCACCAGCCATGCCCACTTTAGTCTGTGTTTGACCTGTCTATGATGTCAGATTAGGGTGTCCCCAGATTCCCAATACTCTAGAGAGTCAAGTTGAGACGAGTCATACAGCAGCAGACTGGGGGCTGAGCATTATGTCTTCCCTATATGACTACAACTACGACTGTCTGTACTACGGCTGTCTGCACTACGGCTGTCTGCACTACGGCTGTCTGCACTACGGCTGTCTGCACTACGGCTGTCTGCACTACGGCTGTCTACACTATGTGTACTACGGCTGTCTGTACTACGACTGTCTGTACTATGGCTGTCTGTACTATATAACCTATGACCCCTCCCTATAACCCCTTCCTATAACCTATAACCCCTTCCTATGACCTATAACCCCCTCCTATGACCTATAACCCCTTCCTATGACCTATAACATTTACATTTAAGTCATTTGGCAGACGCTCTTATCCAGAGCGACTTACAAATTGGTGAATTCACCTTATGACCCACTCCTATGACCTATAACCCCCTCCTATGACCTATAACCCCTTCCTATGACCTATAACCCCCTCCTATGACCCATAACCTTCCTATGGCCTTCGCCTGTGTTACATTAAATGCTCTGTCCTCAGTGTCCTCAATTCCCATTTGAAAAATAAATAAAAATTCCCCTGGTGCAAACAGTAACTAGGTGCCAATATTTCGGTTTAAATCTGACACTATTACTAGGAACCATGTTATCTGATGTTGCCGGTGTTTGTTTCCCTCCAGACTGAAGTTCCCGTCGGACCTGGATGAGCTGAGGGAGCTGGCTGAGATGCTGCAGTTCTATAAGACAGAACACACAGGCTACGTGGTGCTGCTGTTCTGTAGTGCCTACATCTACAAACAGTCCTTCGCCATCCCTGGCTCCTCCTTCCTGGTAAGAGACTAACATTACACCCATCCATGGAACACACACTTTGTTTCCATGAACCTTTGACCCTAAAGACCAGAACCTCCATCCATAGAACACACACTTTGTTTCCATGAACCTTTGACCCTAAAGACCAAAACCTCCATCCATGGAACACACACGTTGTTTCCATGAACCTATGACCCTAAAGACCAGAACCTCCATCCATGGAATATACTTAAGTATATTTAAAAATCATATACTTTGACTTTTACTCAAGTATTATTTTACTGGGTGTCTTTCACTTAAGTCATTTTCTATGAAGGCATCTTTACTTTTCCTCAAGTATGACAATTGGGTACTTTTTCCACCACTGCTCAGCATGCTCATCCCCTGTGCTTCCCAGAACATGCTGGCGGGGGCGCTGTTTGGTCCATGGCAGGGTCTGGTCCTGGCCTGTCTTCTGACCACCATCGGCTCTACCTTCTGTTACCTGCTCTCTGCTGCCTTCGGGAAGAGCTACGTCACACGCCTGTTCCCTGACAAGGTGGAAGGGCTGCAGAACAAGGTGTGACAGAGAGACAGAGTATGTTGTTCCACACCACAATACCATGGGGTTGTTGGAGGAGGACTGGGGGGTACAGTACCATGGGGTTGTTGGAGGAGGACTGGGGGGGGGTACAGTGCCATGGGGTTGTTGGAGGAGGACTGGGGGGTACAGTACCATGGGGTTGTTTGGAGGAGGACTGGGGGGGGGGTACAGTGCCATGGGGTTGTTGGAGGAGGACTGGGGGGTACAGTACCATGGGGTTGTTGGAGGGGGACTGGGGGGGGGGGTACAGTACCATGGGGTTGTTGGAGGAGGACTGGGGGGGGGTACAGTGCCATGGGGTTGTTGGAGGAGGACTGGGGGGTACAGTACCATGGGGTTGTTGGAGGAGGACCGGGGGGGGGGGGGGGGGTACAGTACCATGGGGGTTGTTGGAGGAGGACTGGGGGGGGGTACAGTGCCATGGGGTTGTTGGAGAGGGACTGGGGGGTACAGTACCATGGGGTTGTTGGAGGAGGACTGGGGGGGTACAGTGCCATGGGGTTGTTGGAGGAGGACGGGGGGGGGGGTACAGTACCATGGGGTTGTTGGAGGAGGACTGGGGGGTACAGTGCCATGGGGTTGTTGGAGAGGGACTGGGGGGTACAGTGCCATGGGGTTGTTGGAGGAGGACTGGGGGGGGGTACAGTGCCATGGGGTTGTTGGAGGAGGACTGGGGGGGGGGGGGGTACAGTACCATGGGGTTGTTGGAGGAGGACTGGGGGGGGGGTACAGTGCCATGGGGTTGTTGGAGAGGGACTGGGGGGGGGGGGGGGTACAGTACCATGGGGTTGTTGGAGGAGGACTGGGGGGGGGGGTACAGTGCCATGGGGTTGTTGGAGGAGGACGGGGGGGGGGGTACAGTACCATGGGGTTGTTGGAGGAGGACTGGGGGGGGGTACTTTGATTAAAATTCTCTAAAGATAGACTAGAGGGGTGTGTGTGTGTGTGTGTGTGTGTGTGTGTCTCCTCTTACAGTGCCATTGGCTAACACATTAGGTTAGACAGGTGTAACAGATGACCAGTGAGGAACAGATGACTGGTCTGATCACCAGTATAACAGATGACCAGTGAGGAACAGAAGACTGGTCTGATCACCAGTATAACAGATGACCAGTATAACAGAGGACTGGTCTGATCACCAGTATAACAGATGACCAGTATAACAGAGGACTGGTCTGATCACCAGTATAATAGATGACCAGTGAGGAACAGAAGACTGGTCTGATCACCAGTATAACAGATGACCAGTATAACAGAGGACTGGTCTGATCACCAGTATAACAGATGACCAGTATAACAGAAGACTGGTCTGATCACCAGTATAACAGATGACCAGTGAGGAACAGAAGACTGGTCTGATCACCAGTATAACAGATGACCAGTATAACAGAAGACTGGTCTGATCACCAGTATAACAGATGACCAGTATAACAGAAGACTGGTCTGATCACCAGTATAACAGAAGACTGGTCTGATCACCAGTATAACAGATGACCAGTATAACAGATGACCAGTGAGGAACAGAAGACTGGTCTGATCACCAGTATAACAGATGACCAGTGAGGAACAGAAGACTGGTCTGATCACCAGTATAACAGATGACCAGTATAACAGAAGACTGGTCTGATCACCAGTATAACAGATGACCAGTATAACAGAAGACTGGTCTGATCACCAGTATAACAGATGACCAGTGAGGAACAGAAGACTGGTCTGATCACCAGTATAACAGAAGACCAGTGAGGAACAGAAGACTGGTCTGATCACCAGTATAACAGATGACCAGTATAACAGAAGACTGGTCTGATCACCAGTATAACAGATGACCAGTATAACAGAAGACTGGTCTGATCACCAGTATAACAGATGACCAGTATAACAGAGGACTGGTCTGATCACCAGTATAACAGATGACCAGTATAACAGAAGACTGCGGTCCCAGTTGATTGGTGATTAATAGACACCTGGATACACATGTTCAGGACAACAGTATGTTGATCGCTGCAGATTTGCGAATCGTCTGTTGGCATGGAAATAACTGAATTAGAGCATGCTGGGTAACACTCTCTTGCAGCAATAACATAGAAAAGTGCATCCCAGGAAGCCACCAATATCTAACAGGTACTGAACACAAATATACACTGAACTAAAATATAAACACCACATGTAAAGTGTCATGAGCTGAAATAAGATCCCAGACATTTTCCATATGCACGAAAAGCTTATTTTTCTCAAATGTTGTACGCATATTTGTTTATAACCCTGTTAGTGAGCATTACTCCTTTGCCAAGATAATCCATCCACCTGACAGGTGTGGCATATCAAGAAGCTGATTAAACAGCATGATCATTACAAATGTGCACCTTGTGCTGGGGACAATAAAAGGCCATTAAAGTATATAATGTATAAAATGCACTATTTCAGAATGTGACCTCCCCCTATCTGCAAGCATGACCTATGACATAACACCTTATTGATATGTAAATTCAACCAACCAATAGGAATACATAAACAGTGGGAAGGGAAACATAACTAAGCGTGTTACAGGGTAAGAATGCAGAATGCCATGTGTTCTTTGACAGTGTCGGGACTTTAGTAATATCCCTCCAATCATTCATTAATAAGTACATTTAAAATGACAGTTCTCTCTTCCTCTTTACCTCCTGTTCTCTCCTTCCCTCTCTACCTCCTCCTCTCTCCTTCCCTCTACCTCCTTCGTTCTCCCACCCCCTCTCTCCCATGCCTTCTCCTTCCCTCTCTACCTCCTCCTTTCTCCCATGCCCTCTCCTTCCCTCTCTTCCTCCTCCTTTCTCCCATGCCCTCTCTACCTCCTCTCTCCCATGCCCTCTCCTTCCCTCTCTCCCATGCCCTCTCCCACCCCCTCTCCTTCTCTCTCTACCTCCTCCTCTCTCCCATGCCCTCTCCCTCCTCCTCTCCCATGCCCTCTCCTTCCCTCTCTCCTTCCCCCTCTCCCTCCTCCTCTCCCATGCCCTCTCCCTCCTCCTCTCCCATGCCCTCTCCTTCCCTCTCTCCCACCCCCTCTCTCCCATGCCCTCTCCTTCCCTCTCTCCCAACCTCTCTCTCCCATGCCCTCTCCTTCACTCTCTCCCATGCCCTCTCCTTCTCTCTCTACCTCCTCCTCTCTCCTCCTCTCCCATGCCCTCTCCTTCACTCTCTCCCACCTCCTCTCTCCCATGCCCTCTCCTTCCCTCTCTCCCACCCCCTCTCCCATGCCCTCTCCTTCTCTCTCTCCCCCTCCTCCTCTCCCATGCCCTCTCCTCCTCTCTCCCATGCCCTCTCCTTCCTCTCTCTCCTTCCCCCTCTCCCTCCTCCTCTCCCATGCCCTCTCCCACCCCCTCTCTCCTCCTCTCCCATGCCCTCTCCTTCACTCTCTCCCACCTCCTCTCTCCCATGCCCTCTCCCTCCTCCTCTCTCCCATGCCCTCTCCCTCCTCCTCTCCCATGCCCTCTCCTTTCCACTCTCCCACCCCCTCTCTCCCATGCCCTCTCCCTCCTCCTCTCCCCATGCCCTCTCCTTTCCTCTCTCCCACCCCTCTCTCCCATGCCCTCTCCCTCCTCCTCTCTCCCATGCCCTCTCCTTTCCTCTCTCCCACCCCCTCTCTCCTCCTCTCCCCCATGCCCTCTCCTTCACTCTCTCCCACCTCCTCTCCCCATGCCCTCTCCCTCCTCCTCTCCCATGCCCTCTCCTTACCTCTCCTCCACCTCCTCTCCTTCCCTCTCTCCCACCCTCTCTCCCTCCTCCTCTCCCTCCTCCTCTCCCACCCTCTCTCCCACCCTCTCTCCCTCCTCCTCTCCCTCCTCCTCTCCCATGCCCTCTCCTTACCTCTCCTCCACCTCCTCTCTCCCATGCCCTCTCCTTCCCTCTCTCCCTCCTCCTCTCCCATGCCCTCTCCTTCCCTCTCTCCCATACCATCTACTTCCTCCTCTCCCACCCCCTCTCCCTCCTCCTCTCCCTCCTCCTCTCCCATGCCCTCTCCTTCACTCTCTCCCACCCCCCTCCCTCGTCTCTCCCATGCCCCCTCTCCCACCCCCTACCTCCTCCTCTCCCACCCCCTCTCCCTCCTCCTCTCCCACCCCCTACCTCCTCCTCTCTGTCAGGTGGAGGAGAACCGTAGCAGTCTGTTCTTCTTCCTCCTGTTCCTGCGGTTGTTCCCCATGACTCCGAACTGGTTCCTGAACGTCACGTCCCCCATCCTCAACATCCCCGTCTCCATGTTCTTCTTCTCCGTACTCATCGGTGAGAAACAGAAGCAGCACGGCCACACAACACAGGACTATTATATAGTGCTACTGAGAATGACCTGATACGGCATTCTGCTTAAGACGTGAAGACTTACATTAGCTCACTAAGTTCATGTCTAGGCTTTAGCTCAGAAGGCTAACACAGTCTCTCCCTTGTTACATTGAAGTACTGCTACAACATGTCATTAATTACCAGATCATGTCCACCTTTGCTGTTCCGAACTCTCCCTCCTCTCATATTGCCTTTAGCTCAGCGGTCTAACTCAGTCTCTCCTCTCCTTCCCCAGGTCTAGTGTTTATCTAGGAGGTCTAACTCAGTCTCTCCTCTCCTTCCCCAGGTCTAGTGTTTATCTAGGAGGTCTAACCCAGTCTCTCCTTCCCCAGGTCTAGTGTTTATCTAGGAGGTCTAACCCAGTCTCTCCTCTCCTTCCCCAGGTCTAGTGTTTATCTAGGAGGTCTAACCCAGTCTCTCCTTCCCCAGGTCTAGTGTTTATCTAGGAGGTCTAACCCAGTCTCTCCTCTCCTTCCCCAGGTCTAGTGTTTATCTAGGAGGTCTAACCCAGTCTCTCCTCTCCTTCCCCAGGTCTAGTGTTTATCTAGGAGGTCTAACCCAGTCTCTCCTTCCCCAGGTCTAGTGTTTATCTAGGAGGTCTAACCCAGTCTCTCCTCTCCTTCCCCAGGTCTAGTGTTTATCTAGGAGGTCTAACCCAGTCTCTCCTCTCCTTCCCCAGGTCTAGTGTTTATCTAGGAGGTCTAACCCAGTCTCTCCTCTCCTTCCCCAGGTCTAGTGTTTATCTAGGAGGTCTAACTCAGTCTCTCCTCTCCTTCCCCAGGTCTAGTGTTTATCTAGGAGGTCTAACCCAGTCTCTCCTCTCCTTCCCCAGGTCTAGTGTTTATCTAGGAGGTCTAACCCAGTCTCTCCTCTCCTTCCCCAGGTCTAGTGTTTATCTAGGAGGTCTAACCCAGTCTCTCCTCTCCTTCCCCAGGTCTAGTGTTTATCTAGGATGTCTAACCCAGTCTCTCCTCTCCTTCCCCAGGTCTAGTGTTTATCTAGGAGGTCTAACCCAGTCTCTCCTCTCCTTCCCCAGGTCTAGTGTTTATCTAGGAGGTATAACCCAGTCTCTCCTTCCCCAGGTCTAGTGTTTATCTAGGAGGTCTAACCCAGTCTCTCCTCTCCTTCCCCAGGTCTAGTGTTTATCTAGGAGGTCTAACCCAGTCTCTCCTCTCCTTCCCCAGGTCTAGTGTTTATCTAGGAGGTCTAACCCAGTCTCTCCTCTCCTTCCCCAGGTCTAGTGTTTATCTAGGAGGTCTAACCCAGTCTCTCCTCTCCTTCCCCAGGTCTAGTGTTTATCTAGGAGGTCTAACCCAGTCTCTCCTTCCCCAGGTCTAGTGTTTATCTAGGAGGTCTAACCCAGTCTCTCCTCTCCTTCCCCAGGTCTAGTGTTTATCTAGGAGGTCTAACCCAGTCTCTCCTCTCCTTCCCCAGGTCTAGTGTTTATCTAGGAGGTCTAACCCAGTCTCTCCTCTCCTTCCCCAGGTCTAGTGTTTATCTAGGAGGTCTAACCCAGTCTCTCCTTCCCCAGGTCTAGTGTTTATCTAGGAGGTCTAACCCAGCCTCTCCTCTCCTTCCCCAGGTCTAGTGTTTATCTAGGAGGTCTAACCCAGTCTCTCCTCTCTTCCCCAGGTCTAGTGTTTATCTAGGAGGTCTAACCCAGTCTCTCCTCTCCTTCCCCAGGTCTAGTGTTTATCTAGGAGGTCTAACCCAGTCTCTCCTCTCCTTCCCCAGGTCTAGTGTTTATCTAGGAGGTCTAACCCAGTCTCTCCTTCCCCAGGTCTAGTGTTTATCTAGGAGGTCTAACCCAGTCTCTCCTCTCCTTCCCCAGGTCTAGTGTTTATCTAGGAGGTCTAACCCAGTCTCTCCTCTCCTTCCCCAGGTCTAGTGTTTATCTAGGAGGTCTAACCCAGTCTCTCCTTCATCAGGTTTGATCCCGTATAACTTCATCTGTGTGCGGACCGGCTCCATCCTGTCAGAGATCGCTTCCCTGGACGATATCTTCTCCTGGGGGACGCTGCTACAGCTGTTGGCCATCGCCTGTGTGGCCCTGCTTCCCGGAGCCCTTATCAAGCTCTACAGCCAGAACCACCTCCAACTGGACGGGCTGCAGCAGAATGGACGACACAGACAGAACCAGGGACAAGCATCTGACGACAGAAAGAGGAGATGACCCTACTGAAATACAGCCATGCTGGGTCTGACTGAACCTGACTGACGCCACTGGACTGGATTGGCCACCACCACTACAGCTTTACGCAGAGGAGCTTATACACTGTGTTTCAGGGGGAGAGAAACGTCTTAACGGACACTATGCCGAGGACACTTAGAGGTCATGAACAGTCGTGTTTTTCATGACATTTGATGATGTTTGGATGAAACCAGATCAAAGTATGATGACCAAAGTATGAAAAAATGAGTGTTTCTCCTACATTGATCAAGGTTGGTCATAAAGCTACTGGTCCCCCACGTCAAACACTTCAGGATTATTCAAGGAAAAGGGGTGACATCACCCTAACTCATTTTAATACACCAATGGTCACATGATATTCTCTTACCTAATTTAAATAAGTACCTGCTTTGTAACCAACATCGGAGAAGGTGTGTTTGTGGAGGGGTGTGGTTTATACAGCTACTCTACTGGTGCCAGAATTTGACTGTAAGGTGTCATCCAATATAATTAAAAGTTTACACTATTCATCCATGGTAGAGATACTTATGTCTCCTCTTTCATCTGTCTGGTGTTACTGGTCTTCAAGCGTGGAACAAAAAGGGGGTTGTCATTCAACACATCCGTCAGTGCTGCTGTGAACCACTCCCAGCAGAGACATGGCCAAATGATGATATTTCAATGTTTGAGCTGAGTTGTGTACCACCTGATTTGCTAGGGCTGATTTTACTGCAGGACTGCAGCCCAGGTTGACATCAGGGGTTTCAAAGAGCTGTCAGTCAAGGCCAGCTCATGACTATAAGCTCCCTGCCATACAGGGTAACAGTCAGTCAATCAGTCAGTCAGTCACTCAGCCAGTCAGTCACCCAGTTAGCCAGTCTGCCGGTAAGTCAGTCAGTCAGTCACCCAGTCAGTCAGTCAGTCACCCATCCCGCCAGTCACCCACCCATCCCGCCAGTCACCCACCCATCCCGCCAGTCACCCACCCATCCCGCCAGTCACCCACCCATCCAGTCAGTCAGTCAGTAAGTCATCCAGTCACCCACCCACCCAGTCAGTCAGTCAGTCACCCACCCATCCAGTCAGTCACCCACCCATCCATCCAGTCACTGGTCATGCAGCAGCATTGAGGTAGACAGCCCATCAGCATCAGTGATTTTCAATGAAAATACCACATTCAACCAGTAATAATACACACAGCACCTCATCCTACAAGGCTGAGGCAGTCAGGCTAAACACACAGCACCTCATCCTACAAGGCTGAGGCAGTCAGGATGAACACACAACACCTCATCCTACAAGGCTGAGGCAGTCAGGCTAAACACACAGCACCTCATCCTACAAGGCTGAGGCAGTCAGGCTAAACACACAGCACCTCATCCTACAAGGCTGAGGCAGTCAGGCTAAACACACAGCACCTCATCCTACAAGGCTGAGGCAGTCAGGCTAAACACACAGCACCTCATCCTACAAGGCTGAGGCAGTCAGGCTAAACAAACAGCACCTCAGTCACTTAACATCAACACCTTGTCTCTCCAGATAATTGAAGGTAGAATCTGCAAAGGAACATCATCATACACCGCCGGGTCACTTCCTGCTTAAAGTCACACCGCCGGGTCACTTCCTGCTTAAAGTCAGACTTCAACAACAACACAATTCCTATGTGAGGGGGAATTTAAACAAGAGTATCAGTGTTAAGTGCAAAAACTCACTAACCCTGCTTGTTAATACTCAAAGACATTTGTATCACATTGATAAAACCTCAGAGGACAACATACCAGAGCATTTTTTTAACCTTTATTTAACCAGGCAAGTCAGTTAAGAACAAATTTTTATTTTCAATAACGGCCTCGGAACCGTGGGTTAACTGCCAGAACGACAGATTTGTACCTTGTCAGCTCGGGATTTGAACTTGCAACCTTCCGGTTACTCGTCCAACGCTCTAACCACTAGGTTACCCTGCCGCCCCCATCATGATGTCATGATATTAGGAACAATAAATAACAATGCATATTCATGACTGATCAGAACATTATTGGCATAAAATGAGCATTAGAAACATTCTCCACATGTATTCCACACAGAATGTGGACACACTGTCTACCTGACCAGGCAGGACATGTGTTCCACACAGAATGTGGACACACTGTCTACATGACCAGGCAGGACATGTGTTCCACACAGAATGTGGACACGCTGTCTACTTGACCAGGCAGGACATGTGTTCCACACAGAATGTGGACACACTGTCTACATGACCAGGCAGGACATGTGTTCCACACAGAATGTGGACACGCTGTCTACTTGACCAGGCAGGACATGTGTTCCACACAGAATGTGGACACGCTGTCTACATGACCAGGCAGGACATGTGTTCCACACAGAATGTGGACACGCTGTCTACATGACCAGGCAGGACATGCGCTCCAGGAAACCATGTCAACGCATGGCCTTTAAAAGCTGACTCAGCGATGATCTTCAAGTGGAGTTGGAGGCCTCACCTCTCGCTTTGAACAAAACGATGTGTCACAGACAAGCTGTACCTCACTGCTAAAGCTTTGTCTTGGTTGAGCCAGACGGGCTGACCGTACTGGGTAACATAACAGTGGAAAAACGTTTAAACCTTCACCGACTTTCAAGTACATTACAACAGTATTACAGTAGTCTTACAACAACACGTCAGTTGCATACGAAATAGTTGAATAGTCTCAGTGCAACATTTCAGTCACTGCAGACTTCTCTATGTCATGCAAAGAAGTCTCTCTGTGATACTGGAGCCGGTGGAGGTGGTGGATTTGATTGGTTCAGCTGGGATAGTAGCTGACTCAGGATGCACACACCGGCCACTTAAATGGCACCCTATTCCCTTCATTGACCAGAGCCCTGTTCCCTTCATTGACCAGAGCCCTGTTCCCTTCATAGTGCACTGCTCTTGACCAGAGCCCTGTTCCCTTCATAGTGCACTACTCTTGACCAGAGCCCTGTTCCCTTCATAGTGCACTACTCTTGACCAGAGCCCTGTTCCCTTCATAGTGCACTACTCTTGACCAGAGCCCTATTCCCTTCATAGTGCACTACTCTTGACCAGAGCCCTATTCCCTTCATAGTGCACTACTCTTGACCAGAGCCCTGTTCCCTTCATAGTGCACTACTCTTGACCAGAGCCCTGTTCCCTTCATAGTGCACTACTCTTGACCAGAGCCCTACTCTTGACCAGAGCCCTGTTCCCTTCATAGTGCACTACTCTTGACCAGAGCCCTGTTCCCTTCATAGTGCGCTACTCTTGACCAGAGCCCTATTCCCTTCATAGTGCACTACTCTTGACCAGAGCCCTATTCCCTTCATAGTGCACTACTCTTGACCAGAGCCCTATTCCCTTCATAGTTCACTACTCTTGACCAGAGCCCTGTTCCCTTCATAGTGCACTACTCTTGACCAGAGCCCTATTCCCTTCATAGTGCACTACTCTTGACCAGAGCCCTATTCCCTTCATAGTGCACTACTCTTGACCAGAGCCCTGTTCCCTTCATAGTGCACTACTCTTGACCAGAGCCCTGTTCCCTTCATAGTGCACTACTCTTGACCAGAGCCCTGTTCCCTTCATAGTGCACTACTCTCAGCCCACCATCTTTCTTTCTTATTGGGTTCATTCAGGAGGGTGCAAACGTTACAAAAATGTTCAGATAGAAATGTATGACACAGAACAGATATGATTGTCTGATCTGTGGAAATGGGAACGCTAAATGGTGTCAGCTCTATCTCATTATATTTCCATCTGAACGTTTCATCTCACTGAATAGCAGTGTTGTAATATTCTAATCCACGACTTAGGAGTCAAGGTTTAGGACTTAGGAGTCAAGGTTTAGGACTTAGGAGTCAAGGTTTAGGACTTAGGAGTCAAGGTTTAGGACGTAGGAGTCAAGGTTTAGGACGTAGGAGTCAAGGTTTAGGACTTAGGAGTCAAGGTTTAGGACGTAGGAGTCAAGGTTTAGGACGTAGGAGTCAAGGTTTAGTGACTTGACAACAACACTGCTGAATAGTAACCCCCCCCCCCCCCTCCCTCTCTGGGAACATTACATGGCCACAGGAGGCATTCTGCTGTTCCTCTCCATCGGTGGCGTCCAGCTCCTCTCAGTGAAGCGGTAGTGTAGCAGGGTGTCGTCCCTGAAGCCAAACTGGTGTGCGAGGTGTTGCAGTATCCCTCCTTGCTGGAGCTGAGCCCCATAGAGCTGGGCTTCCCCCCTGTCCCGGGCCAGACCCACCCTCACCAGCCAGTCCACCAGATCACTGCCCAGGAAAGTGACCTGAGTCCGGGCCTGGCATGGAGGATAAGTCCCCTGACCAGGTCTCTCCCTGGAGCGCTCCTCTCCTGAACCCTCTCCCCTCACACCTGCGTATCAAAGGGAGGATTCAGCCACTGTCCCAGGGTTCAGGCTTTCCCCAGAAGCACTAGGGTGGAGATATGAAGGAAGAGGAGAAAGGACAACGGACAGAGAAAAGGAGTGCTAGTGAGGATGAGAGTTCCGTAAGAGAAACAGGAAGTCAAGAAGGTGAAAAGTAGCTACCAGGATTGTGTACCACTCCAAAACCAGAATGCATTACCAACGAAGAAGACTGTGGTAGGTTCAGTCCGTTCAGTGTACAATAATGCATTACCAACGAAGAAGACTGTGGTAGGTTCAGTCCGTTCAGTGTACAATAATGCATTACCAGCGAAGAAGACTGTGGTAGGTTCAGTCCGTTCACAGAGTGTACAATAATGCATTACCAACGAAGAAGACTGTGGTAAGTTCAGTTCGTTCACAGAGTGTACAATAATGCATTACCAGCGAAGAAGACTGTGGTAGGTTCAGTCCGTTCACAGAGTGTACAATAATGCATTACCAACGAAGAAGACTGGTAGGTTCAGTCCATTCACAGAGTGTACAATAATGCATTACCAGCGAAGAAGACTGGTAGGTTCAGTCCATTCACAGAGTGTACAATAATGCATTACCAACGAAGAAGACTGAACGGACTGAACCTACCACAGAGTGTACAATGCAATAATGCATTTCTAAAGACAGGATTAGTGGTAGAAACATGCAAGATATTATCTGGGGTAAAATCCCAGGCCATGCATAGAGAGGATGTTAGTAGAGAACGAGTTCAACTCGTAGGTAACATGCATATAAGAGTCAACCGTTTATTTTTTTAAATTGTATTTATAATTTTTTTTTAAATAATTTTACCCACTTTTTCTTCCCATATTTTTGATATCCAAATTGGTAGTTACAGTCTTGTCCCATCGCTGCACAGACTCCCGTACAGACTCTGGAGAGGTGAAACACAACCCTGCCGCGCTGCTTCTTGACACACTGCTCGCTTAACCCGGAAGCCAGTCGCACCAATGTGTCGGAGGAAACACCGTACAACTGGCGACCGTGGCCGCGTGCACTGCGCCCGGCCCGCCACAGGAGTCACTAGAGCACGATGGGAAATGGACATCCCGGGCCGACCAAACCCTCCCCTAACCCGAACGACGCTGGGCCAATTGTGTGCCGCCTCATGGGTCTCCCGGTCGCGGCCGGCTGCAACACAGCCTAGGATCGAACCAGGATCTGTAGTGACGCAGCTAGCACTGTGATAGAGTGTCTTACACCGCTGTGACACTCGGGAGACCCAAGTCAACGGTTTTAATATAGATTCTAGAGCTTTGATTCTGCACCAATCAGACGTGTCCTGGGAGTGAAATCATGCTACAAAAAATGATAAATAAATGAAATAAATGATCATTGATGTTTATGTTGTGGCCTACCTTCTGATGGACACTATGTCCTGAACACACTGGTCTTTATGATAGCGGACAAACTGAGTGCAGGTCAGCCTGATCTCCTCTGGAACCACAGGGGGGGGCTCCTCCTCACTCTCCCTGCCCTGCCATAGGCTCACTAACCTGGGGGACAGGACACACACAGGCCCCTTAGAGGGCAGAAACACCACATCTTCTACAGCCACACTACCTGGCTCAGGCAAGTCTGGCTTAGATCAGGCCCTGTGCTGACTTTGGGACAACATACAGGAGGAGGTGCTGATGTTGGGACCATACAACATACAGGAGGAGGTGCTGATGTTGGGACAATACAACATACAGGAGGAGGTGCTGATGTTGGGACAATACAACATACAGGAGGAGGTGCTGATGTTGGGACCATACAACATACAGGAGGAGGTGCTGATGTTGGGACAATACAACATACAGGAGGTGGTGCTGATGTTGGGACAATACAACATACAGGAGGAGGTGCTGATGTTGGGACCATACAACATACAGGAGGAGGTGCTGATGTTGGGACAATACAACATATAGGAGGTGCTGCTGATGTTGGGACAATACAACATACAGGAGGAGGTGCTGATGTTGGGACAATACAACATACAGGAGGAGGTGCTGATGTTGGGACCATACAACATACAGGAGGAGGTGCTGATGTTGGGACAATACAACATACAGGAGGTGCTGATGTTGGGACAATACAACATACAGGAGGAGGTGCTGATGTTGGGACAATACAACATACAGGAGGAGGTGCTGATGTTGGGACAATACAACATACAGGAGGAGGTGCTGATGTTGGGACAATACAACATACAGGAGGAGGTGCTGATGTAGGGACCATACAACATACAGGAGGAGGTGCTGATGTTGGGACAATACAACATACAGGAGGTGCTGCTGATGTTGGGACAATACAACATACAGGAGGAGGTGCTGATGTTGGGACCATACAACATACAGGAGGAGGTGCTGATGTTGGGACAATACAACATACAGGAGGAGGTGCTGATGTTGGGACAATACAACATACAGGAGGAGGTGCTGATGTTGGGACCATACAACATACAGGAGGAGGTGCTGATGTTGGGACCATACAACATACAGGAGGTGCTGCTGATGTTGGGACCATACAACATACAGGAGGAGGTGCTGATGTTGGGACAATACAACATACAGGAGGAGGTGCTGATGTTGGGACAATACAACATACAGGAGGAGGTGCTGATGTTGGGACCATACAACATACAGGAGGTGCTGCTGATGTTGGGACCATACAACATACAGGAGGAGGTGCTGATGTTGGGACAATACAACATACAGGAGGAGGTGCTGATGTTGGGACCATACAACATACAGGAGGAGGTGCTGATGTTGGGACCATACAACATACAGGAGGAGGTGCTGATGTTGGGACCATACAACATACAGGAGGAGGTGCTGATGTTGGGACCATACAACATACAGGAGGAGGTGCTGATGTTGGGACCATACAACATACAGGAGGAGGTGCTGATGTTGGGACAATACAACATACAGGAGGAGGTGCTGATGTTGGGACAATACAACATACAGGAGGAGGTGCTGATGTTGGGACAATACAACATACAGGAGGAGGTGCTGATGTTGGGACAATACAACATACAGGAGGAGGTGCTGATGTTGGGACAATACAACATACAGGAGGAGGTGCTGATGTTGGGACAATACAACATACAGGAGGAGGTGCTGATGTTGGGACCATACAACATACAGGAGGAGGTGCTGATGTTGGGACCATACAACATACAGGAGGAGGTGCTGATGTTGGGACAATACAACATACAGGAGGAGGTGCTGATGTTGGGACAATACAACATACAGGAGGAGGTGCTGATGTTGGGACAATACAACATACAGGAGGAGGTGCTGATGTTGGGACAATACAACATACAGGAGGAGGTGCTGATGTTGGGACAATACAACATACAGGAGGAGGTGCTGATGTTGGGACAATACAACATACAGGAGGAGGTGCTGATGTTGGGACCATACAACATACAGGAGGAGGTGCTGATGTTGGGACAATACAACATACAGGAGGAGGTGCTGATGTTGGGACAATACAACATACAGGGGAGGAGGCTGCTGATGTTGGGACAATACAACATACAGGAGGAGGTGCTGATGTTGGGACCATACAACATACAGGAGGTGGTGCTGATGTTGGGACAATACAACATACAGGAGGTGGTGCTGATGTTGGGACAATACAACATACAGGAGGAGGTGCTGATGTTGGGACCATACAACATACAGGAGGAGGTGCTGATGTTGGGACAATACAACATACAGGAGGAGGTGCTGATGTTGGGACAATACAACATACAGGAGGAGGTGCTGATGTTGGGACAATACAACATACAGGAGGAGGTGCTGCTGATGTTACAACATACAGGAGGACAATACAACAACATACAGGAGGTGCTGCTGATGTTGGGACAATACAACATACAGGAGGAGGTGCTGATGTTGGGACAATACAACATACAGGAGGAGGTGCTGATGTTGGGACAATACAACATACAGGAGGTGCTGATGTTGGGACAATACAACATACGATGCACTATGCTCTCTGAAGTAAGTACCTAGTTCCTCGCTCACCTCTTCTTGAATGGCAGAATGATCAGATGCCTGTCCAGGCCAAAGATACCAAACGAAATGAAGCCCTGAGAAACATGAGAGGTAAAGTAAGCAACGGTCAAATCCCTTCGTATTCTCATGATCTAATAGACACGAGAGCGTACCTGTCCATAGTTGGCCACAGCACAGAAGAACTGCAGCTCCAGGTACAGTCTACCAGGGTCCTGGTTGAACAACCACCATAGACAACTGGACAGGTTCTGAAAGACATGCGAGAGGGGGAATGAAAAGCGCACACTTCAGAGTTAATGCCGATTCAGGGAAGAGGTTGGAGATTGGAGTGAACTAGTGCACACTTCAGGGACAAGGGTAGATAGAGAAAGGCGACACGGCCAAGCAATAAAAGAATAGAACAGTAGAACAGAATTGAACAGAGTAGAACAGAACAGAACAGAGCAGAGCAGAATAGAACAGGGTAGAGTAGAATAGAACAGAATAGAACAGAGCAGAACAGAATAGAGTAGAGTGGAACAGAACAGAGTAGATTAGAATAGAACAGAATAGAGTAGAATAGAACAGAATAGAGTAGAACAGAGCAGAACAGAATAGAGTAGAACAGAGCAGAACAGAATAGAGTAGAACAGAACCGTAGATAACACTCACAGCCAGCAGGGAAACTATGAGGAGTAGACACAACAGGACGTGTCTGACCAGCTGTCTGTCATCCTGGACCGGTGGACTACGCTGCTGCTGGGTTTCACACAGCGCCCCACACTGGCCTGGAGGGCACAGTACAACAAGTCAACAGGGTTGTATTCATTACTGCACACCGTAGCAAAAACGTTTTGCAACAGCATCACAGTCAACACAAGCCACAGTGGACACAACAGGTCAGCACGGCCCGAAGTATCAGCCCATAAACCTAGAACACAACTCCAAACAGAGCTGTAGTCATTCACGTTGTGTTCCTGTACCTGTTAGAGACGTGGGAGTGTCCTTCCTGGTGGCGCCGTAGATCATGTCGGGCACGGGCTGTGTACAGCTACAACAGTCTGGGTGGAACACAACAACAACACACAGACACAGTTCTGAGTTAAATCAAACTACTGTTTATTAGGTTGGCAATTTAAGGTTTTACATACGAAGTTCAACACAAAATCCCCAGAAACCAATGCACCCAAGTTTACAGAACTAGAAAAAACAATGTGTCTAGTGACCTACCACTGTTGTTGCTGGTCTCTGGTGCTGAGGGCTCCAGTGAGTGGGTCTGGTCCTCCTGGTGTCCAGGGGGCCTCAGGTCCTCTATAGTACCTGTGTTGGAGGCTCTCTCCAGGGCTTGGTAGTTCTGGTTCTCCTTGGTGCCCTGGCTGAGACCCATCAGAGAGAAACCACCTACCAAGATGCTGCAGGAGACTACTACTGCAGTACTGATGATCTGAGAGAGGGGAAAGAGAGAGGTAAACCTTTAGGACTGGCTCCAGATCTATGTGATCTGTAAAAACTTTAGGACTGGCTCCAGATCTATGTGATCTGTAAAAACTTTAGGACTGGCTCCAGATCTATGTGATGTGTAAAGTGTCAAACCTTTAGGACTGGCTCCAGATCTATGTGATGTGTAAAGTGTCAAACCTTTAGAACTGGCTCCAGATCTATGTGATGTGTAAAACCTTTAGAACTGGCTCCAGATCTATGTGATGTGTAAAGTGTCAAACCTTTAGAACTGGCTCCAGATCTATGTGATGTGTAAAGTGTCAAACCTTTAGAACTGGCTCCAGATCTATGTGATGTGTAAAACCTTTAGGACTGGCTCCAGATCTATGTGATGTGTCAAACCTTTAGGACTGGCTCCAGATCTATGTGATGTGTAAAGTGTCAAACCTTTAGAACTGGCTCCAGATCTATGTGATGTGTAAAGTGTCAAACCTTTAGAACTGGCTCCAGATCTATGTGATGTGTAAAACCTTTAGGACTGGCTCCAGATCTATGTGATGTGTCAAACCTTTAGGACTGGCTCCAGATCTATGTGATCTGTAAAGTGTAAAACCTTTAGGACTGGCTCCAGATCTATGTAAAGTGTAAAACCTTTAGGACTGGCTCCAGATCTATGTGATGTGTAAAACCTTTAGGACTGGCTCCAGATCTATGTAAAGTGTAAAACCTTTAGAACTGGCTCCAGATCTATGTGATGTGTAAAGTGTCAAACCTTTAGAACTGGCTCCAGATCTATGTGATCTGTAAAGTGTCAAACCTTTAGGACTGGCTCCAGATCTATGTGATGTGTAAAACCTTTAGAACTGGCTCCAGATCTATGTGATCTGTAAAGTGTAGTCAACTCAGGGAGAACTATACAGTGGATCTGTATTCCAGTAAACAAAAATCACAGGTGGCCCCTTTCCTGAGCCCTGCCATAGAGGAAGGCAGAGTCTATAGTATCAGGCCTCCTCTCACCTGAGCCCTGCCATAGAGGAAGGCAGAGTCTATAGTATCAGGCCTCCTCTCACCTGAGCCCTGCCATAGAGGAAGGCAGAGTCTATAGTATCGGGCATCCTCTCACCTGAGCCCTGCCATAGAGGAAGGCAGAGTCTATAGTATCAGGCATCCTCTCACCTGAGCCCTGCCATAGAGGAAGGCAGAGTCTATAGTATCAGGCATCCTCTCACCTGAGCCCTGCCATAGAAGAAGGCAGAGTCTATAGTATCGGGCATCCTCTCACCTGAGCCCTGTCATAGAGGAAGGCAGAGTCTATAGTATCGGGCATCCTCTCACCTGAGCCCTGCCATAGAGGAAGGCAGAGTCTATAGTATCGGGCATCCTCTCACCTGAGCCCTGCCATAGAGGAAGGCAGAGTCTATAGTATCGGGCATCCTCTCACCTGAGCCCTGCCATAGAGGAAGGCAGAGTCTATAGTATCGGGCATCCTCTCACCTGAGCCCTGCCATAGAGGAAGGCAGAGTCTATAGTATCAGGCATCCTCTCACCTGAGCCCCTGCCATAGAGGAAGGCAGAGTCCATAGTATCGGGCATCCTCTCACCTGAGCCCTGCCATAGAGGAAGGCAGAGTCTATAGTATCAGGCATCCTCTCACCTGAGCCCTGCCATAGAGGAAGGCAGAGTCTATAGTATCAGGCATCCTCTCACCTGAGCCCTGCCATAGAGGAAGGCAGAGTCTATAGTATCAGGCATCCTCTCACCTGAGCCCTGCCATAGAGGAAGGCAGAGTCTATAGTATCAGGCATCCTCTCACCTGAGCCCTGCCATAGAGGAAGGCAGAGTCTATAGTATCAGGCATCCTCTCACCTGAGCCCTGCCATAGAGGAAGGCAGAGTCTATAGTATCAGGCATCCTCTCACCTGAGCCCTGCCATAGAGGAAGGCAGAGTCTATAGTATCAGGCCTCCTCTCACCTGCCAGGAGCAGACCTCCAAGGATGAGGAACGGTATGCTGTGGAAGAGAACAACGCTGTAAGGTTAAGTTTGAGGAACACAAACATACAATACACTGTTTCACACACACACACACACACACACACACACACACACACACACACACACACACACACACACACACACGACGTACCCCCAGCCAAAGACCATGAAGACCCAAGGTGGAATCCTCAGCAAATTGTCCTTCTTGGTCAGAACCAAACAGAGAGGAATGAGACCTATAGTCAGACCCAGACAGAACCAACTCAGGGTTATTCCACAGATACAGTACAGCATATCCAGTCCAGACGCGCGCGGTACATACCGGTCCAGACACACACACACACACACACGGTACATACCAGTCCAGACACGCACACACGCGGTACATACCAGTCCAGACACGCACACGCGCGGTACATACCAGTCCAGACACGCACACGCGCGGTACATACCAGTCCAGACACGCACACGCGCGGTACATACCAGTCCAGACACGCACACACACAGTACATACCAGTCCAGACACGCACACACACAGTACATACCAGTCCAGACACGCACACACACAGTACATACCAGTCCAGACACGCACACACACAGTACATACCAGTCCAGACACACACACACACACACACAGTACATACCAGTCCAGACACACACAGTACATACCAGTCCAGACACACACACACACACAGTACATACCAGTCCAGACACACACACGGTACATACCAGTCCAGACACGCACATGGTACATACCAGTCCAGACACCAGTCCAGACACATGGTACATACCAGTCCAGACATATGTGCTGTAGAGTGACCCATAGAGCAGTGTGAATGTCAACACCTGTCCCAAGATGTCCTCCTGCTTCACTACGAAGTTCCACAGGATCATACCGACACACACTAGGAACTACAGGGACAAGGAGAGACACATTACTATATATCACTTGTGTACAGTTGAAATCGGAAGTTTACATACATTTAAAAACTCAGTTTCACAATTCCTGACATTTAATCCTCGTAAAAATTTAGGATCACCACTTCATTTTAAGAATATGAAATGTCAGAATAATAGTAGAGAGAATTATTTATTTCAGCTTTTATTTCTTTCACATCCCCAGTGGGTCAGAAGTTTACATACACTCAATTATTATTTGGTAGCATTGCATTTAAATTGTTTAACTTGCATCAAATGTTTCGGGTAGGATTGAGGTCAGGGCTTTGTAATGGCCACTCCAATACCTTGACTTTGTTGTCCTGAAGCCATTTTGCCACAACTTTGGAAGTACGCTTGGGGTCATTGTCCATTTGAAAGACCAATTTGCGACCAAGCTTTAACTTCCTGACTGATGTCTTGAGATATTGCTTCAATATATCCACATAATCTTTTACCTCGTGATGACATCTATTTTGTGAAGTGCACCAGTCCCTCCTGCAGCAAAGCACCCCCACAACATGATGCTGCCACCCCCGTGCTTCACGGTTGGGATGGTGTTCTTCAGCTTGCAAGCCTCCCCTTTTTCCTCCAAACATAATGGTCATTATGGCCAAACAGTTCCATTGTTGTTTCATCAGACCAGAGGACATCTCTCCAAAAAGTATGATCTTTGTCCCCATGTGCAGTTTCAAACCGTAGTCTGGCTTTTTTATGACCGTTTTGGAGCAGTGGATTCTTCCTTGCTGAGCGGCCTTTCAGGTTATGTCGATATAGGACTCGTTTTACTGTGGATATAGATACCTTTGTACTTGTTTCCTGAACGTGGTACCTTCAGGTGTTTGGAAAATGCTCCCAAGGATGAACCAGAGTTGTGGAGGTCTACAATTGTTTTTCTGAGGTCTTGGCTAATTTTGTTTTTGATTTTCCCATTATGTCAAGCAAAGAGACACTGAGTTTGAAGGTAGGCCTTGAAATACTTCCACAGGTACACCTTCAATTGACTCAAATGATGTAAATTAGCCTATCAGAAGCTTCTAAAGCCATGACAATTTTCTGGAATGTTCCAAGCTGTTTAAAGGTACAGTTAACTTAGTGTATGTAAACTTCTGACCCACTGGAATTGTGATACAGTGAATTATAAGTGAAATAATCTGTCTGTAAACAATTGTTGGAAAAATTACTTGTGTCATGCACAAAGTAGATGTCCTAACCGACTTGCCAAAACTATAGTTTGTTAACAAGAAATTTGTGGTTGAAAAACAAGTTTTAATGACTCCAACCTGAGTGTATGTAAACTTCCGACTTCAACTGTATAGAATATAGAAAACATTATGTGCAGTGCCTTCGTAAAGTATTCAGACCCCTTAACCTTTTCCACATTTTGTTAAGTTAGACTTAAATCTAAAATGCATTAAATTCAATTTTCTCCTAATATATCGACACACAATAGCCCATAATGACAAAGCGAACAACAGGTTTTTAGAAATGTTTGCAAATTTGATTACAAATAAACTGAAATATCTTATTTACATAAGTATTCAGACCTTTTGCTATGAGACTTGAAATTGAGCTCTGGTGCATCCTGTTTCCATTGATCATCTTTGAGATGTTTCTACAACTTGATTGGAGTCCACCTGTGGTAAATTCAGTTGATTGGACATGATTTGGAAAGGCACACACCTGTCTATAAGGTCCCACTGTTGACAGTGCATGTCAAAGCAAAAACCAAGCCATGAGGTCGAAGGACTTGACCGTGGAGCTCTGAGACAGGATTGTGTGGAGGCACAGATCTGGGGAAGGGTACCAAAACATGTCTGCAGCATTAAAGGTCCCCAAGAACACAGTGGCCTCCATCATTCTTAAATGGAACAAGTTTGGAACCACCAAGACTCTTCCTAGAGCTGGCTGCTCAGTCAAACTAAGCAATCGGGGGAGAAGGGCCTTGGTCAGGGAGGTGACCAAGAACCCGAAGGTCACTATGACAGAGCTCCAGAGTTCCTCTGTGGAGGTGGGAGAACCTTCCAGAAGGACAACCATCTCTGCAACACTCCACCAAATCAGGCCTTTATGGTAGAGTGGCCAGACGGAAGCCACCTCTCAGTAAAAGGCACATAAAGATTCTCAGACCATGAGAAACAAGATTCTCTGGTCTGATGAAACCAGACTGAACACTTTGGCCTGAATGTCAAGCATCACATCTGGAGGAAACCTGGCACCATCCCTACGGTGAAGCGTGGTGGTGGTAGCATCACATCTGGAGGAAACCTGGCACCATACGGTGAAGCGTGGTGGTGGTAGCATCATGTCTGGAGGAAACCTGGCACCATCCCTACGGTGAAGCGTGGTGGTGGTAGCAGCACATCTGGAGGAAACCTGGCACCATCCCTACGGTGAAGAGTGGTGGTGGTAGCATCATGTCTGGACGAAAACTGGCACCATCCCTACGGTGAAGCGTGGTGGTGGTAGCAGCACATCTGGAGGAAACCTGGCACCATCCCTACGGTGAAGAGTGGTGGTGGTAGCATCATGTCTGGAGGAAACCTGGCACCATCCCTACGGTGAAGCATGATGGTGGTAGCATCATGTCTGGAGGAAACCTGGCACCATCCCTACGGTGAAGCGTGGTGGTGGTACATCACGTCTGGAGGAAACCTGGCACCATACGGTGAAGCATGGTGGTGGTAGCATCATGTCTGGAGGAAACCTGGCACCATCCCTACGGTGAAGCGTGGTGGTGGTAGCATCATGTCTGGACGAAAACTGGCACCATCCCTACGGTGAAGCGTGGTGGTACATCACGCCTGAGGAAACCTGGCACCATACGGTGAAGCGTGGTGGTGGTAGCATCATGTCTGGAGGAAACCTGGCACCATCCCTACGGTGAAGAGTGGTGGTGGTAGCAACATGTCTGGAGGAAACCTGGCACCATCCCTACGGTGAAGCGTGGTGGTGGTAGCAGCACATCTGGAGGAAACCTGGCACCATCCCTACGGTGAAGAGTGGTGGTGGTAGCAACATGTCTGGAGGAAACCTGGCACCATCCCTACGGTGAAGCGTGGTGGTGGTAGCAGCACATCTGGAGGAAACCTGGCACCATCCCTACGGTGAAGAGTGGTGGTGGTAGCAACATGTCTGGAGGAAACCTGGCACCATCCCTACGGTGAAGCATGATGGTGGTAGCATCATGTCTGGAGGAAACCTGGCACCATCCCTACGGTGAAGCGTGGTGGTGGTACATCACGTCTGGAGGAAACCTGGCACCATACGGTGAAGCATGGTGGTGGTAGCATCATGTCTGGAGGAAACCTGGCACCATCCCTACGGTGAAGCGTGGTGGTGGTAGCAGCACATCTGGAGGAAACCTGGCATCATCCCTACGGTGAAGCGTGGTGGTGGTAGCATCATGTCTGGAGGAAACCTGGCACCATCTCTACGGTGAAGCGTGGTGGTGGTAGCATCATGTCTGGAGGAAACCTGGCACCATACGGTGAAGCGTGGTGGTGGTAGCATCATGTCTGGAGGAAACCTGGTACCATCTCTACGGTGAAGCGTGGTGGTGGTAGCATCATGTCTGGAGGAAACCTGGCACCATACGGTGAAGCGTGGTGGTGGTAGCATCATGTCTGGAGGAAACCTGGTACCATCTCTACGGTGAAGCGTGGTGGTGGTAGCATCATGTCTGGAGGAAACCTGGTACCATCTCTACGGTGAAGCGTGGTGGTGGTAGCATCATGTCTGGAGGAAACCTGGCACCATCTCTACGGTGAAGCGTGATGGTGGTAGCATCAGGCTGTGGGGATGTTTTTCAGTGGCAGCGGCTGAGAGACTAGTCAGGATCGAAGGAAAGATGAACGGCACAAAGCACAGAGAGATTCATGATGGAAACCTGCTCCAGAGCGCTCAGGACCTCAGACTGGGGGCGAAGGTTCACCTTCCAACAGGACAACGACCCTAAGCACACAGACAAGACAATGCAGGAGTGGCTTCGGGACAAGTCTCTGAGATGTCCTTGAGTAGCCCAGCCAGAGCCCGGACTTGAATCTAACATCTCTGGGGAATCCTGAAAATAGCTGTGGTGCGATGCTCCCCATCCAACCTGACAGAGCTTGAGAGGATCTGCAGAGAAGAATGGGAGAAACTCTCCAAATACAGGTGTGCCACGTTTGTAGCGTCATCCCCAGAAGACTCAAGGCTGTAATCGCTGCCAAAGGTGCTTCAACAAAGAACTGAATAAAGAGTCTGAATACTTATGGAAATGTGATATTTCCGTTTGAGTTTTTTCTAAAAACATCATTTTTTAAATATTTTTTTTTTTTTACAGTTTTTGCTTTGTCATTATGGGGTATTGTGATGTCATTATGGGTTATTGTGATGTCATTATGGGGTATTGTGTGTAGACTGATGAGGCAAAAACATTTTTCATCCATTTTAGAATAAGGTTGTAACATTACAAAATGTGGAACAAGTCAAGGGGTCTGAATACATTCAGAATGTCCTGTATATGAAGGATACATGTAATAACCCTTTAGAATGTACTGTATATGAAGGACATATGTAATAACCCTTTAGAATGTACTGTATATGAAGGACATATATGTAATAACCCTTTAGAATGTCCTGTATATGAAGGATATATATGTAATAACCCTTTAGAATGTCCTGTATATGGAGGATATATATGTAATAACCCTTTAGAATGCACTGTATATGAAGGATATATATGTAATAACCCTTCAGAATGTACTGTATATGAAGGACATATGTAATAACCCTTTAGAATGTACTGTATATGAAGGATATATATGTAATAACCCTTTAGAATGTACTGTATATGAAGGACATATGTAATAACCCTTTAGAATGTACTGTATATGAAGGATATATATGTAATAACCCTTTAGAATGCACTGTATATGAAGGATATATATGTAATAACCCTTCAGAATGTACTGTATATGGAGGATATATATGTAATAACCCTTTAGAATGTACTGTATATGAAGGACATATATGTAATAACCCTTTAGAATGTACTGTATATGAAGGATATATATGTAATAACCCTTTAGAATGTACTGTATATGAAGGATATATATGTAATAACCTGTGCCAGGAAGAGATTCATAGAAAACATGTGTGGGAGCCTCTTGAACTTCTTACTGAGGAGAATGACAGCGATGGTCCACACCTACAAACACAAACACGATGTGTTTCAGTGTATCCAGTGTTTAAATACAGCAGGAACCCACTCAAGTGGGTCGGCAGGGTAGCCTAGTGGTTAGAGCGTTGGACTAGTAACCGGAAGGTTGCTAGTTCAAACCCCCGAGCTGACAAGGTACAAATCTGTCGTTCCACTGTTCCTAGGCCGTCATTGAAAATAAGAATTTGTTCTTAACTGACTTGCCTGGTTAAATAAAGGTAAAAAAAAAAAAGTTGTCAAAAGTCTTTGCAGAGTAGATTAGAATTTTAAAAAGCCATTGGTATGAATCCTCTATCATTAAAGCTGCATTCTACACCATGGATACAGCAAGCCCTGATCAACACCAAGGATACAGCAAGCCCTGATCAACACCACGGAGTCAGTAAGCCCTGATCAACCCACGGATACAGTAAGCCCTGATCAACACCATGGATACAGTAAGCCCTGATCAACACCATGGAGTCAGTAATCCCTGATCAACACCATGGAGTCAGTAAGCCCTGATCAACACCATGGAGTCAGTAAGCCCTGATCAACACCATGGAGTCAGTAAGCCCTGATCAACACCAAGGATACAGTAAGCCCTGATCAACACCATGGATCAGTAAGCCCTGATCAACACCATGGATACAGTAAGCCCTGATCAACACCAAGGATACAGTAAGCCCTGATCAACACCATGGATACAGCAATCCTTGATCAACACCATGGATACAGCAATCCCTGATCAACACCATGGAGTCAGTAAGCCCTGATCAACACCATGGATACAGTAAGCCCTGATCAACACCATGGATACAGTAAGCCCTGATCAACACCATGGATACAGTAAGCCCTGATCAACACCAAGGATACAGCAATCCCTGATCAACACCAAGGATACAGCAATCCCTGATCAACACCATGGATACAGCAATCCCTGATCAACACCATGGATACAGTAAGCCCTGATCAACACCATGGATACAGTAAGCCCTGATCAACACCATGGATACAGTAAGCCCTGATCAACACCATGGATACAGTAAGCCCTGATCATCACCATGGATACAGTAAGCCCTGATCAACACCATGGATACAGTAAGCCCTGATCAACCCCTTGCTTCAATCAGCTAAAGTCAGACAGGACCACAACTAAGATATTGAAACCAGGATCAAAGTCTGCCTTCTTCATTGGCCTTTCATCTAAGAGAGAAATAGAGAGAAAGACAGACAGAGAGACAGAGACAGCGAGAGAGACAGCGAGAGAGAGCGAGAGAAACAGAGAGAGAAACAGAGAGCGAGAGAGAAACAGAGAGAGAGAGAGAAACAGAGAGAGAGAGAGAAACAGAGAGAGAGAGAGAGAGAAACAGAGAGAGAGAGAGAGAGAGAGAAACAGAGAGAGAGAGAGAGAGAGAGAGAGAGAGAGAGAGAGAAACAGAGAGAGAGACAGACAGAAACAGAGAGAGACAGAGAGAGAGAGAGACAGAGAGAGAGAGAGACAAGAACATAAATAGAGAGAACCCTCACCAGTGCGAGAGAGGCTGACGATGTTGATGTTGAAGCTGACATTCTGCAGCTCAGAGACCAGTGGCTTGGGGTTCATCAGGGGATGGTCAGAGAGGCTGACAGAGAGACATGATGGGGGCAGACAGGAACGTGCTGATCACCATCAGACGAGACCTACAGGAGGACAGACAGAGAGGTAGAGAGAGACATGATGGGGGCAGACAGGAACAGTGCTGATCACCATCCCTGACGAACCTACAGGAGGACAGACAGAGAGAGAGAGAGAGACATGATGGGGGCAGACAGGAACGTGCTGAAATCCCTGACGAACCTACAGGAGGACAGACAGAGAGGTAGAGAGAGACATGATGGGGGCAGACAGGCATTCGTGCTGATCACCATCCCCCTGACGTCACCTACAGGAGGACAGACAGAGAGGTAGAGAGAGACATGATGGGGGCAGACAGGCAGTGCTGATCACCATCCCTGACGTCACCTACAGGAGACAGACAGAGAGGTAGAGAGAGACATGATGGGGGCAGACAGAAACAGAGATCACCATCCCTGACGACCTACAGGAGGACAGACAGAGAGGTAGAGAGAGACATGATGGGGGCAGACAGGAGAACGTGCTGATCACCATCCCTGACGTCACCTACAGGAGGACAGACAGAGGTAGAGAGAGACATGATGGGGGCAGACAGGAGAGTAGAGAGAGACATGATGCTGTGCTGAACACCATCCCTGACGTCTCCTACAGGAGGACAGACAGAGAGAGAGAGAGACATGATGGGGGCATCCCTGAACGTGCTGATCCCATCCCTGACAGGAGGACAGACAGAGAGGTAGAGAGAGACATGATGGGGGCAGACAGGCACGTGCTGATCACCATCCCTGACGTCACCTACAGGAGGACAGACAGAGAGGTAGAGAGAGACATGATGGGGGCAGACAGGCACGTGCTGATCACTATCCCTGACGCCACCTACAGGAGGACAGACAGAGAGGTAGAGAGAGACATGATGGGGGCAGACAGGCACGTGCTGATCACCATCCCTGACGTCACCTACAGGAGGACAGACAGAGAGGTAGAGAGAGACATGATGGGGGCAGACAGGAACGTGTGCCATCAGATCACCATCCCTGACGTTGCCTACAGGAGGACAGACAGTGAGGAGAGAGAGACATGATGGGGGCAGACAGGCATATCGTGCTTATTTACCATCCCTGTGTCACCTACAGGAGGACAGACAGAGAGGTAGAGAGAGACATGATGGGGGCAGACATTTGAACGTCTTTCATTGTCCCTGAAACGTCTGTATGTGGAGGTCAGACAGAGAGGTTTTAGAGTTTACATGATGGGGGCAGACAGGCACATGCTGATCACCATCCCTGACGCCACCTACAGGAGGACAGACAGAGAGGTACAGAGAGACATGATGGGGGCAGACAGGAACGTGCTGATCACCATCCCTGACGTCACCTACAGGAGGACAGACAGAGAGGTAGAGAGAGACATGATGGGGGCTGACAGCTGCTGATCACCATCCCTGGGGTCACCTACAGGAGGACAGACAGAGAGGTAGAGAGAGACATGATGGGGGCAGACAGGAACGTGCTGATCACCATCCCTGACGTCACCTACAGGAGGACAGACAGAGAGGTAGAGAGAGACATGATGGGGGCAGACAGGCACGTGCTGATCACCATCCCTGACGTCACCTACAGGAGGACAGACAGAGAGGTAGAGAGAGACATGATGGGGGCAGACAGGCACGTGCTGATCACCATCCCTGACGTCACCTACAGGAGGACAGACAGAGAGGTAGAGAGAGACATGATGGGGGCAGACAGGAACGTGCTGATCACCATCCCTGACGTCACCTACAGGAGGACAGACAGAGAGGTAGAGAGAGACATGATGGGGGCAGACAGGAACGTGCTGATCACCATCCCTGACGTCACCTACAGGAGGACAGACAGAGAGGTAGAGAGAGACATGATGGGGGCAGACAGGAACGTGCTGATCACCATCCCTGACGTCACCTACAGGAGGACAGACAGAGAGTAGAGAGAGACATGATGGGGGCAGACAGGTGGCTATTAGCTAAGAAATCAAATACGAATTGATAATGTAATACCTACAGGAGCTCCATGACAGTGGTGGTAGAGTGAGACATGATGGGGGTCCAGCCAGTTGTACGTGCTGATCACCATCCCTGACCACATCCTACATGGTACTGTGACAGACAGAGATGTTGTACTGTGGTGGGGTGATGGGGGCAGACAGGTGTGTGCTGTGTCACCATCCCACGTCCAGCTCCATGTTGAGTGGTGTGACAGTGTGGTAGAGACGTCCAGCTCCATGTTGTACTGTGGGTGTGTGACAGTGTGTGTGGTACTGATCACCATCCCTGCTCCATGTTGTACCTACAGGAGGACAGACAGAGAGGTAGTGAGAGACATGATGGGGGCAGACCACGCACAGCTCCATGTTGTACCATGTGTGTGTGTGTGGGGTCACCTCACCACGAGGACAGACCATGAGTACTGTGGTGTGTCTGTGTGTGTGTGTGGGGTGCAACTCACCACGGAAGCTCCATGTTGTACTGTGGTCACCATCCCTGTGTGTCACCTGTGTGGAGGACAGACAGAGAGTTGTACTGTGGTGTGTGTGTGTGTGTGGTACCAACTCACCACTTCCAGCTCCATGTTGTACTGTGGTGTGTGTGTGTGTGTGTGTGTGTGTGTGTGTGTGTGTGTGTGTGTGTGTGTGTGTGTGTGTGTGTGTGTGTGTGTGTGTGGTACCAACTCACCACTTCCAGCTCCATGTTGTACTGTGGTGTGTGTGTGTGTGTGTGTGTGTGTGTGTGTGTGTGTGTGTGTGTGTGTGTGTGTGTGTGTGTGAGAGAGGGGTACCAACTCACCACGTCCAGCTCCATGTTGTACTGTGGTGTGTGTGTGTGTGTGTGTGTGTGTGTGTGTGAGAGGGGTACCAACTCACCACGTCCAGCTCCATGTTGTACTGTGGTGTGTGTGTGTGGGGTACCAACTCACCACGTCCAGCTCCATGTTGTACTGTGATGCGTAGATGGCTACGCTGGGAGCAGGGGGGAACACCCCGTAGAGAAAGGCATAGTTGGACAGGCTGGAGTGGTTCAGACTGCTGCTGTTGGAACCTGTAGAGTCCAGCAGGTCGACCATGTCCTTACAGATGAGAGGCATCACCAGCCTACATAGGAGAGACAGACAGATACCACTGTGTTAGGACACTAGGACAGTACCACTAGGACAGTACCACTAGGACTGTACCACTAGGACAGGACAGTACCACTAGGACAGGACAGTACCACTAGGACAGTACCACTAGAACAGTACAGTACCACTAGGGCTGTACCACTAGGACAGGACAGTACCACTAGGACAGGACAGTACCACTAGGACAGTACCACTAGAACAGTACAGTACCACTAGGGCAGTACCACTAGGACAGGACAGTACCACTAGGACAGTACCACTACGGCAGTACCACTAGGACAGTACCACTACGGCAGTACCACTAGGACAGGACAGTACCACTAGGGCAGTACCACTAGGACATTACCACTAGGACAGGACAGTACCACTAGGGCAGTACCACTAGGACAGGACAGTACCACTAGGGCAGTACCACTAGGACAGGACATTACCACTAGGACAGGACAGTACCACTAGGGCAGTACCACTAGGACAGGACAGTACCACTAGGGCAGTACCACTAGGACAGGACAGTACCACTAGGGCAGTATCACTAGGGCAGTACCACTAGGACAGGACAGTACCACTAGGGCAGTATCACTAGGGCAGTACCACTAGGACAGGACAGTACCACTAGGACAGGACAGTACCACTAGGGCAGTACAGTACCACTAGGGCAGTACCACTAGGGCAGTACCACTAGGACAGGACAGTACCACTAGGACAGGACAGTACCACTAGGACAGTACCACTAGGGCAGGACAGTACCACTAGGACAGGACAGTGCCACTAGGACAGTACCACTAGGACAGTACCACTAGGGCAGTACCACTAGTGCAGGACAGTACCACTAGGACAGGACAGTACCACTAGGACAGTACCACTAGGACAGTACAGTACCATTAGGACAGTACAGTACCATTAGGACAGTACCACTAGGACAGTACCACACCACTAGGACAGTACCACACCACTAGGACAGTACCACACCACTAGGACAGTACAGTACCACTAGGACAGTACCACTAGGACAGTACAGTACCATTAGGACAGTACCACACCACTAGGACAGACAGTACAGTACACACCACTAGGACAGTGACAGGACCACTAGGACAGTACCACACCACTAGGACAGTACAGTA
>NW_027009101.1:0-55615 GCF_036934945.1 Oncorhynchus masou masou | reverse complement strand
AGTTCTTTAATAAAAAACAGGAATGGCATAAATCCTCTTCCAACGTAGTCAATGGAACAAAAGAACGTAGTATAATGCAGGATGCACCTGCCAGGCAGACTCCGACAGGATAGGACAAGGTGGAAGCAAACGGGACGACAGCTTGCTTCTAGTATCAAAAACACAAACAAGAATCAGACACTGAAAGTAGCAGGAACAGAGAGAGAAATAGAGACCTAATCAGAGGGGGAAGAGAGAACAGGTGGGGAAAGAGTGAATGAGCTAGTTAGGGGAAATGTAGAACAGCTGAAGAATGAGAGACAGAGAAGGTAACCTAAAAAGACCAGCAGAGAGAGACAGAGTGAAGAGAAAGGACAGGAACAGACATAACAAGACATGACAAGATGTAAACATAATCTGTGACACTCAAATTATTATGATTTGTTACGTTTGCTATGGTTATTTGAAACAGGTTATTCGAGACGAAAACAAAAGGAAGGAGGTTTGTCGGGAGAATGGGGTGGTCGTATAACGCGAATGTCTAGCAACCAAAATGTTAGCATTTTAGCAACATTGCAACTACTTAGCATGTTAGCTGACCCTTCCCCTACAAATTGTAATTAATACATACCATACGAAATGTAACAAATCATACTAAATGGATTGCGCTATATACATTATAAGGTCATTTATAATTGAGCTGACAAACGCAGCATTTACTGTGAATGCAGTCCATGCTAACGCAGGAGCATTGCCTTTTAAATTTCAATGGTAAACTTCTGCGATATGGACCTATCCTCCCCATTTAGTCCTATAGCTGCTGGCTGGGCCACTGTTGCCATGACAAAGGGCTACAGATCCCTGTGCTCTCAGCGCTCCAGTTTAAATGTTGGTCAAACTGTTCTGTTGTGATGACAACCGGCTATATGGACTATAAACACACGACACAGGGTTTACATCAAATCACCAGAGGAGAGGAGGAGGAGAGAAGACGAGAGGAGAGGAGGAGAGAAGACGAAAGGAGAGGGGGAGAGAAGACGAAAGGAGAGAAGATGAGAGGAGAGGAGGAGAGAAGACGAAGGGAGAGGGGGAGAGAAGACGAGAGGAGAGAGGAAGAGAGGAGGACAGAGGAAGAGAAGAGGAGGAGAGGAGGAAAGGAAGAGGGGAGGAGGAGAGAAGACGAAAGGAGAGGAGGAGAGAAGGAAAGGAGAGGAGGAGAGAAGACGAAAGGAGAGGGGGAGAGAAGACGAAAGGAGAGAAGAGCGAGGAGGAGAGAAGACGAAAGGGAGGGAGAGAGAAGACAAAAGGAGAGGGGGAGAGAAGACGAGAGGAGAGAGGAGAGAGGAGGACAGAGGAAGAGAGGAGGAGGAGAGGAGGAAAGGAAGAGGGGAGGAGGAGAGAAGACTTTGAGGAGGAGAGAAGACGAAAGGAGAGAAGATGAGAGGAGAGGAGGAGAGAAGACGCAGGGAGAGGGGAGAGAGACGAGAGGAGAGAGGAAGAGAGGAGGACAGAGGAAGAGAAGAGGAGGAGAGGGAGGTTCTGAAGAGGGGAGGAGGAGGAAGGAGGAGAGAGGAAGGAGAGGAGGACAGAGGAAGAGAAGAGGAGGAGAAGGATCTCGAAGAGGGGGAGGAGGGAGGACGAAAGGAAGGGGGAGAGAAACGAGAGGAGAGGAGGAAGAGAGGAGGACAGAGAAGAGAGGAGGGGAGAGAAGACGAAAGGAGAGGAGGAGAGAAGACGAAAGGAGAGGAGGAGAGAAGATGAAAGAAGAGGAGGAGAGAAGATGAGGGGAGAGGAGGAGAGAAGATGAAAGAAGAGGAGGAGAGAAGATGAGGGGAGAAGAGGAGAGAAGACGAGAGGAAGAGAGGAGGACAGAGGAAGAGAGGAGGAGGAGAGGAGGACAGGAAGAGGGTAGGAGGAGGAGAGAAGACGAAAGGAGAGGAGGAGAGAAGACGAGAGGAGGAGAGAAGATGAGAGGAGAGGAGGAGAGAGGAAGAGAGGAAGAGGAGAGGAGGAAATTAAGAGGGAGGAGGAGGAGGGGATGAGGAAAGAAGACAAGAGGGAGAGGGAGAGGAGGGGGGAGGGGAGGAGGAGGGAGGAGGGGAGAGGAGGGGGAGGGGGAGGGGGAGGAGGAGGGGGGGGGAGAGGAGAGGGGACAGGGGGAGGAGGAGGAGGGAGGGGGAGGGGGGGGAGGGAGGAGGAGGGAGGAGGGGAGGGGAGAAGGGGGAGGGGGAGGGAGGAGGGAGGGAGGGAGAGGGCTCTGTTCTAGGAGGGAGGAGGGAGAGGATAGGAGGGGAGGAGGAGGGAGGAGGAGGGGGAGGGGAGGGGGGAGGGGAGGAGGGGAGGGAGGAGGGGGAGAGGCAGGGGGAGGGGGGAGGGGGAGGAGGAGGAATGAGGGGGAGAGAAGAGGGGAGGGGACAAGAGAGGAGAGGAGGAGGATAGGACGGGAGGGGAGGAGGAGGATAGGACAGGAGGGGAGGGGAGGAGAAAATATGAGAATATTGTTAATAATCTCATCTTTCCTCGATGTAATGATAACTGCCTCATTTTCAGCTCTTGGATGTCAATTGTGTTGAAAGGATGAATTCATCTTAATTTGTTGAAGTGATCTGTAGTCAACTGTGGCAATGAAGACATTACAACTCTGTATCCTTAGTTTCTGAGACAAATCCTTTGAGAGTCTTGGCCAACTATATTATGGGTCTTTGGATCATAAAGTTTATTTTACAAGTTGTATTTCAGGTCTTCAACATGCGGCAACAATGGTCTGGTGGCGGGGGTGATGAGCAAGTACTTTGAGCCAGTCCTGGACCGTGAGTGGTCGTTCTACTGCTGTCGCTACAGCCGCCGCTGCCCCTACTCCTGCTGGTAAGTCCCCTACGTCTAACCCAAACCAACCTTAACCTAACCCTAACCAATCTAACCTAATCCTAACCAACCTTAACCTAACCCAAACCAACCTTAACCTAACCCTAACCAATCTAACCTAACCCTAACCAAACTTAACCTAACCCTAACCAACCTTAACCTAACCCTAACCAATCTAACCTAACCCTAACCAACATTAACCTAACCGTAACCAACCTTAACCTAACCCTAACCAATCTAACCTAACCCTAACCCAACCTTAACCTAACCCTAACCAACCTTAACCTAACCCTATCCAACCTTAACCTAACCCTAACCCTAACCCAACCTTAACCTAACCCTAACAACCTTACCTTAACCTAACCAACCTTACCCTAACCCTACCTTAACCTAACCCAACCTTACCCTAAACCTACCCAAACTTACCCTAACCCTAACCAACCTTAACCTAACCCTAACCCAACCTTCCCTAACCAACCTTAACCTAACCCCCAACCTTACCTAACCCTACCCAACCTTACCCTAACCCTAACCCTACCCAACCTAACCCCAACCAACCTAAACCTAACCCTAACCAACCCTAACCACTATGTGGTTACAATATGTAGTTACACTACACTATGTGGTTACACTATGTGGTTACACTATGTGGTTACACTATGTAGTTACACTATGTAGTTACACTACACTATGTGGTTACACTATGTAGTTACACTACACTATGTAGTTACACTACACTATGTAGTTACACTATGTAGTTACACAACACTATGTAGTTATACTATGTGGTTACACTATGTAGTTACGCTATGTAGTTACACTATGTAGTTACACTCTGTAGTTACACTATGTAGTTACACTACACTATGTATTTACACTCTGTAGTTACACTACAGTATGTAGTTACACTATGTAGTTACACTATGTGGTTACACTATGTAGTTACACTATGTAGCTAAACTATGTAGTTACACTACACTATGTAGTTACACTATGTAGTTACACTACACTATGTGGTTACACTATGTAGTTACACTACACTATGTGGTTACACTATGTAGTTACACTATGTAGTTACACTATGTCGTTACACTATGTGGTTACACTATGTAGTTACACTACACTATGTAGTTACACTATGTAGTTACACTATGTAGTTACACTACACTATGTAGTTACACTATGTAGTTACACTATGTAGTTACACTACACTATGTAGTTATACTATGTGGTTACACTATGTAGTTACGCTATGTTGTTACACTATGTAGTTACACTCTGTAGTTACACTATGTAGTTACACTACACTATGTATTTACACTCTGTAGTTACACTACAGTATGTAGTTACACTATGTAGTTACACTATGTGGTTACACTATGTAGTTACACTATGTAGCTACACTATGTAGTTACACTACACTATGTAGTTACACTATGTAGTTACACTACACTATGTGGTTACACTATGTAGTTACACTACACTATGTGGTTACACTATGTAGTTACACTATGTAGTTACACTATGTAGTTACACTATCTCGATACACTATGTGGTTACACTATGTAGTTACACTACACTATGTAGTTACACTATGTAGTTACACTACACTATGTAGTTACACTATGTAGTTACACTATGTCGTTACACTATGTGGTTACACTATGTAGTTACACTACACTATGTAGTTACACGATGTAGTTACACGATGTAGTTACACTATGTCGTTACACTATGTGGTTACACTATGTAGTTACACTACACTATGTGGTTACACTATGTAGTTACACTATGTAGTGACACTCTGTAGTTACACTATGTATTTACACTATGTAGTTACACTATGTGGTTACACTATGTAGTTACACTATGTGGTTACACTATGCAGTTACAATATGTAGTTACACTACACTATGTAGTTACACTATGTGGTTATACTATGTAGTTACACTATGTAGTTACACTACACTATGTAGTTACACTATGTAGTTGCACAACACTATGTAGTTACACTATGTAGTTGCACTACACTATGAAGTTACACTATGTAGTTACACTACGCAATTACACTACACTATGTAGTTGCACTACACTATGAAGTTACACTATGTAGTTACACTATACTATGTAGTTACACTATGTAGTTACACTACACATAAAGTTACACTCTGTAGTTACACTATGTAGTTACACTATGTAGTTGCACTATGTAGTTACACTATGTAGTTACACTATGTAGTTACACGACACTATGTAGTTACACTGTGTAGTTACACTATGTAGTTACACTATGTAGTTACACTACACTATGTAGTTACACTATGTAGTTACACTACACTATGTAGTTACTCTACACTATGTAGTTACAATCTGTAGTTACACTATGTAGTTACACTATGTAGTTACACTACACTATGAAGTTACACTACACTATGAAGTTACACTATGTAGTTACACTGCACTATGGAGTTACACTATGTAGTTACACTACACTATGTAGTTACACTATGTAGTTACACTATGTAGTTACACTATGTGGTTCCACTATGTGGTTACACTATGTGGTTCCACTATGTGGTTACACTATGTAGTTACACTATGTAGTTACACTATGTCGTTACACTATGTGGTTACACTATGTAGTTACACTACACTATGTAGTTACACGATGTAGTTACACTATGTAGTTACACTATGTCGTTACACTATGTGGTTACACTCTGTAGTTACACTACACTATGTAGTTACACTACACTATGTGGTTACACTATGTAGTTACACTATGTATTTACACTATGTAGTTACACTATGTGGTTACACTATGTGGTTACACTATGTAGTTACACTATGTGGTTACACTATGCAGTTACACTATGTAGTTACACTACACTATGTAGTTACACTATGTAGTTGCACAACACTATGTAGTTACACTATGTAGTTGCACTACACTATGAAGTTACACTATGTAGTTACACTATGCAATTACACTACACTATGTAGTTGCACTACACTATGAAGTTACACTATGTAGTTACACTATGCAGTTACACTACACTATGTAGTTACACTATGTAGTTACACTATGTAGTTACACTACACATAAAGTTACACTCTGTAGTTACACTATGTAGTTACACTATGTAGTTACACTATGTAGTTACACTATGTGGTTCCACTATGTGGTTACACTATGTGGTTCCACTATGTGGTTACACTATGTAGTTACACTATGTAGTTACACTATGTCGTTACACTATGTGGTTACACTATGTAGTTACACTACACTATGTAGTTACACGATGTAGTTACACTATGTAGTTACACTATGTCGTTACACTATGTGGTTACACTCTGTAGTTACACTACACTATGTAGTTACACTACACTATGTGGTTACACTATGTAGTTACACTATGTATTTACACTATGTAGTTACACTATGTGGTTACACTATGTGGTTACACTATGTAGTTACACTATGTGGTTACACTATGCAGTTACACTATGTAGTTACACTACACTATGTAGTTACACTATGTAGTTGCACAACACTATGTAGTTACACTATGTAGTTGCACTACACTATGAAGTTACACTATGTAGTTACACTATGCAATTACACTACACTATGTAGTTGCACTACACTATGAAGTTACACTATGTAGTTACACTATGCAGTTACACTACACTATGTAGTTACACTATGTAGTTACACTATGTAGTTACACTACACATAAAGTTACACTCTGTAGTTACACTATGTAGTTACACTATGTAGTTGCACTATGTAGTTACACTATATAGTTACACGACACTATGTAGTTACACTGTGTAGTTACACTATGTAGTTACACTATGTAGTTACACTACACTATGTAGTTACACTACACTATGTAGTTACTCTACACTATGTAGTTACAATCTGTAGTTACACTATGTAGTTACACTACACTATGAAGTTACACTACACTATGAAGTTACACTATGTAGTTACACTGCACTATGGAGTTACACTATGTAGTTACACTACACTATGTAGTTACACTATGTAGTTACATTATGTGGTTCCACTATGTGGTTACACTATGTGGTTACACTATGTAGTTACACTATGTAGTTACACTATGTAGTTACACTACACTATGTAGTTACACTATGTAGTTACACTATGTAGTTACACTACACTATGTAGTTACACTATGTAGTTACACTACACTATGTAGTTACACTATGTAGTTACACTATGTAGTTACACTATGTAGTTACACTATGTAGTTACACTGCACTATGTAGTTACACTACACTATGTGGTTACACTACACTATGTAGTTACACTACACTATGTAGTTACACTATGTAGTTACACTACACTATGTAGTTACACTCTGAAGTTACACTATGTAGTTACACTATGTGAACATATTATCATAATCTCTCTCTCTTTCTCTCTCTCTCTTTCTCTCTCTCTCTCTCTCAATTCAATTCAATTCAAGGGCTTTACTCTCTCTCTCTCTCTCTCTCTCTCTCTTTCTCTCTCTCCCTCTCTCTTCTCTCTCTCTCTCTCTCTCTCTCTCTCTCTGTCGCTCTCTCTTTCTCTCTCTTTCTCTTTCTCTCTCTCTCTCTCTCTTCTCTCTCTCTCTCTCTCTCTCTCTCTCTCTCTCTCTGTCTCTCTCTCTTTTTCTCTCTTTCTCTTCCTCTCGCTCTCTCTCTCTCTCTCTCTCTCTCCCCTCCCCCTGTTGGAACTTTTGTACTGTTTACTGTTAATTTTTCATTGTTTATTTGACTTTTGTTTACTTTTATCTAATTCACTTGCTTTGGCAATAAATCCCAGGAGAGAGCGAGGGAAAGAGGGAGATTTCAAATGTCATATTATGTCTATATACAGTGTTGCAACAATGTGCATACACAAAGTACACAGGCGAAAATAAATAAACATCTCTCTCTCTCTCCAAAGGAAATCATCGGAGGTGCCTGGGCAATACAGAGAGGAGGGAGAGTTTGTCATCCCCGGCTATGGCTACTTCATCAGAGGGGCCCAGACCACATTCGATGGAGTTCTCAGGTCTGTAGACTGTAGCTACAGGTCGTTCGTTGGTCAGTTAGTTAGTTCAGGGGCCCAGTACTCCTGTCTGTAGTAGCTGGAGTTTGGAGTGGCTCCTTCCAACTCATGTCTGATATTGCATGGTAGAAGACAGGTCGTTCGTTGGTCAGCCTGAAGTTTAATAGTATCTATGCCTCTAGCCAACCACTCACTGTGGAAAACAACCTGTCATTCACATCCAGCCAACCACTCACTGTTGAAAACAACCTGTCATTCACATCCAGCCAACCACTCACTGTGGAAAACAACCTGTCATTCACATCCAGCCAACCACTCACTGTGGAAAACAACCTGTCATTCACATCCAGCCAACCACACACTGTGGAAAACAACCTGTCATTCACATCCAGCCACAACCACTCACTGTGGAAAACAACCTGTCATTCACATCCAGCCAACCACTCACTGTGGAAAACAACCTGTCATTCACATCCAGCCAACCACTCACTGTGGAAAACAACCTGTCATTCACATCCAGCCACAACCACTCACTGTGGAAAACAACCTGTCATTCACATCCAGCCACAACCACTCACTGTGGAAAACAACCTGTCATTCACATCCAGCCAACCACTCACTGTGGAAAACAACCTGTAATTCACATCTAGCTCATCTTTCTTTCTTTCTTTCTTTCTTTCTTTCTTTCTTTCTTTCTTTCTTTCTTTCTTTCTTTCTTTCTTTCTTTCTTTCTTTCTTTCTTTCTTTCTTTCTTTCTTTCTTTCTTTCTTTCTTTCTTTCTTTCTTTCTGTCTGTCTCTCTGTATTTCTGTCTCTCTGTCTGTCTGTCTCTCTGTCTCTCTGTCTGTCTGTCTGTCTGTCTGTCTGTCTGTCTGTCTGTCTGTCTGTCTGTCTGTCTGTCTGTCTGTCTCTCTGTCTGTCTGTCTGTCTGTCTGTCTGTCTGTCTGTCTGTCTGTCTGTCTGTCTGTCTGTCTGTCTGTCTGTCTGTCTGTCTGTCTGATAACCTCCTTCTCTCTTCTTGTTTGTTGCAGAGATCGGCAGTGGAAGTACATTGTGTGCAGAATGACCGATTTCGACTGTGAATTTGAGAATTTATAGCTGTACATTCAGACCCAGTACACAAGGCGAGAGGGCCACTGCTGTTTGGCGAAGAGAGTCCCGTGTGCGACAAACCGCTGCTCTACTACCATCGACCAGATGCTTCCCTCTACACGAATTTGTCTCTGACTTCAACCACTAATGTACGACTACACAAACCCACAACAGACCCCCTCCCAGTTATCATTAAGTCCATTATTCACCCTTGTTAATGACATCTCACTATTTACTATTAATATTGCATCATTCCTGATATTTGATAATCACCATACTTACTTATTTTTTGGATGAATTTTATGTTAAGTTTTAGATGTCAAATCATCATCATTATCTTTATATCTATCATAGCACCATAGCAATACGAATAAAATGTCTGTGTACAGAACTTAGCCTACTTTTTGAAATGAAAAAAAATCAAGTAATGTATCTACTTGTTATGCTAAATAAAAGTCCAACGGTTGAATGATAACAGTGTAGTGTGGGTTCTGTTGGTAGAGCACAACAATATACAGCACCCTGGTGGTGCCTGCTGGATATACAGCACCCTGGTGGTGCCTGCTGGATATACAGCACCCTGGTGGGGCCTGCTGGATATACAGCACCCTGGTGGGGCCTGCTGGTTATACAGCACCCTGGTGGGGCCTGCTGGGTATACAGCACCCTGGTGGGGCCTGCTGGATATACAGCACCCTGGTGGTGCCTGCTGGACATACAGCACCCTGGTGGGGCCTGCTGGATATACAGCACCCTGGTGGGGCCTGCTGGATATACAGCACCCTGGTGGTGCCTGCTGGGTATACAGCACCCTGGTGGTGCCTGCTGGTTATACAGCACCCTGGTGGTGCCTGCTGGACATACAGCACCCTGATGGGGCCTGCTGGATATACAGCACCCTGGTGGGGCCTGCTGGTTATACAGCACCCTGATGGGGCCTACAAAAAATAAAAACAGAAATACCTTATTTACATCAGTATTCAGACCTTTTGCTATGAGACTCGAAATTTAGCTCAGGTTCATCCTCTTTCCATTTGTCATCCTTGAGATGTTTCTACAACTTGATGTCTGCAGCATTGAAGGTCTCCAGGAACACAGTGGCCTCCATCATTCTAAAATGGAAGACGTTTGGAACCACCAAGATTTCCTCCGAGAGCTGGCCGCATGGCAAACACTAACAATTGGGGGAGAAGGGCCTAGGTCAGGGAGGTGATCAAGAACCTGATGGTCACCCTGACAGAGCTCCAGAGTTCCTCTGTGGAGATGGGAGAACATTCCAGAAGGACAACCATCTCTGCAGCACTCCAACTATCAGGCCTTTATGGTAGAGTTGACAGAAGGAAGCCACTCCTCAGTAAAAGGCGCATTAATGCACGCTTGAAGTTTGCCGAAAGGCACCTAAAGACTCTCAGACCATGATAAACAAGATTCTTTTGTCTCATGAAACCAAGGTTAAACTCCTTGGGGACACTGCTCTGTGTAGGGTGCCATCTTTTGGATGGGACGTTAAGCGGGTGTCCTGACTCTCTGAGGTCATTAAAGGTCCAATGGCACTTGTCGTAAGAGTAGGGGTGTTAACCCCGGTGTCCTGGCTAAGTTCCCAATCTGTCCCTCAAACCATCACGGTCCCCTGGGGAAATGGCCTTTCATCCCCAGTCTAACTCTGACAGAGTCAACAGCTGCAGAGACAGGGTCAAAACCTTGACTCTAAACCTGATGGATTCATCTTGGCGAACTAACCTGGATCAGTTGATCCCTGCTCCCTCCACACCATTTTAGACAGAGTCAGTGTGAGCTGGGGTCCCGCTGGGAATGGACCAGTGGCTTTCGGCAGTATTTGTTTACCGCAACTGCTGTCCCGAGGAGCTGAGACAAAACATCACAGAATAACACAGCAGTAGCAGCACCACTGTTCCCCACGCAGATCCCCAGATCCTTCCCTACAGCTGTCTCCTATGGGACTGGCCCCCCCTCTCCCTTGGGACTGGCCCCCCCTCTCCCACACTAACTGACCCCCTACCCTATGGGACTGGCCCCCCCTCTCCCTTGGGACTGGCCACACTAACTGACCCCCTCTCCTATGAGACTGGCCACACTAACTGACCCCCTCTCCCTTGGTACTGGCCACACTAACTGACCCCCTCTCCTATGAGACTGGCCACACTAACTGAACCCCTCTCCTATGAGACTGGCCACACTAACTGACCCCCTCTCCTATGGGACTGGCCCCCCCTCTCCTATGGGACTGGCCCCCCCTCTCCTATGGGACTGGCCCCCCCTCTCCTATGGGACTGGCCCCCCCTCTCCTATGGGACTGGCCACACTAACTGACCCCTCTCCTATGGGACTGGCCCCCCCTCTCCTATGGGACTGGCCCCCCCTCTCCTGAGGGACTGGCCACACTAACTGACCCCCTCTCCTATGAGACTGGCCACAATAACATACCCCCTCTCCTATGGGACTGGCCCCACCTCTCCTATGGGACTGGCCCCCCCTCTCCTATGAGACTGGCCACACTAACTGACCCCCTCTCCTATGGGACTGGCCACAATAACATACCCCCTCTCCTGAGGGACTGGCCACACTAACTGACCCCCTCTCCTATGGGACTGGCCACAATAACATACCCCCTCTCCTGAGGGACTGGCCACACTAACTGACCCCCTCTCCTATGGGACTGGCCACAATAACTGACCCCCTCTCCTATGAGACTGGCCACACTAACTGACCCCCTCTCCTATGAGACTGGCCACACTAACTGACCCCCTCTCCTATGGGACTGGCCACAATAACTGACCCCCTCTCCTATGAGACTGGCCACACTAACTGACCCCCTCTCCTATGGGACTGGCCACACAAACAGACCCCCTCTCCTATAAGACTGGCCACACTAACAGACCCCATCTCCTATGAGACTGGCCACACTAACAGACCCCCTCTCCTATGGGACTGGCCACACTAACTGACCCCCTCTCCTATGGGACTGGCCACAATAACATACCCCCTCTCCTATGGGACTGGCCACACTAACTGACCCCCTCTCCTATGAGACTGGCCACACTAACTGACCCCCTCTCCTATGGGACTGGCCACACTAACTGACCCCCTCTCCTATGGGACTGGCCACACTAACTGACCCCCCTCTCCTATGAGACTGGCCAAACTAACTGACCCCCTCTCCTATGAGACTGGCCACACTAACTGACCCCCTCTCCTATGAGACTGGCCACACTAACTGACCCCCTCTCCTATGGGACTGGCCACACTAACTGACCCCCTCTCCTATGGGACTGGCCACACTAACTGACCCCCTCTCCTATGAGACTGGCCAAACTAACTGACCCCCTCTCCTATGAGACTGGCCACACTAACTGACCCCCTCTCCTATGAGACTGGCCACACTAACTGACCCCCTCTCCTATGAGACTGGCCACACTAGCAGACCCCCTCTCCTATGGGACTGGCCACACTAACTGACCCCCTCTCCTATGGGACTGGCCACACTAACTGACCCCCTCTCCTATGGGACTGGCCACAATAACATACCCCCTCTCCTGAGGGACTGGCCACACTAACTGACCCCCTCTCCTATGGGACTGGCCACACTAGCAGACCCCCTCTCCTATGGGACTGGCCACACTAACTGACCCCCTCTCCTATGAGACTGGCCAAACTAACTGACCCCCTCTCCTATGAGACTGGCCACACTAACTGACCCCCTCTCCTATGGGACTGGCCACACTAACTGACCCCCTCTCCTATGGGACTGGCCACACTAACTGACCCCCTCTCCTATGAGACTGGCCAAACTAACTGACCCCCTCTCCTATGAGACTGGCCACACTAACTGACCCCCTCTCCTATGAGACTGGCCACACTAACTGACCCCCTCTCCTATGAGACTGGCCACACTAACTGACCCCCTCTCCTATGAGACTGGCCACACTAACTGACCCCCTCTTCTATGAGACTGGCCACACCAACTGACCCCCTCTCCTAAGGGACTGGCCACAAAAAACAGACCCCCTCTTCTATGAGACTGGCCACACTAACTGACCCCCTCTCCTATGAGACTGGCCACACTAACTGACCCCCTCTCCTATGGGACTGGCCACACTAACATCAAATCAAATCAAATCAAATTTATTTATATAGCCCTTCGTACATCAGCTGATATCTCAAAGTGCTGTACAGAAACCCAGCCTAAAACCCCAAACAGCAAGCAATGCAGGTGTAGAAGCACGGTGGCTAGGAAAAACTCCCTAGAAAAGCCAAAACCTAGGAAGAAACCTAGAGAGGAACCAGGCTATGTGGGGTGGCCAGTCCTCTTCTGGCTGTGCCGGGTAGAGATTATAACAGAACATGGCCAAGATGTTCAAATGTTCATAAATGACCAGCATGGTCGAATAATAATAAGGCAGAACAGTTGAAACTGGAGCAGCAGCACGGCCAGGTGGACTGGGGACAGCAAGGAGTCATCATGTCAAGTAGTCCTGGGGCATGGTCCTAGGGCTCAGGTCAGTTGAAACTGGAGCAGCAGCACGGCCAGGTGGACTGGGGACAGCAAGGAGTCATCATGTCAGGTAGTCCTGGGGCATGGTCCTAGGGCTCAGGTCCTCCGAGAGAGAGAAGGAGAGAATTAGAGAACGCACACTTAGATTCACACAGGACACCGAATTGGACAGGAGAAGTACTCCAGATATAACAAACTGACCCCAGCCCCCCGACACATAAACTACTGCAGCATAAATACTGGAGGCTGAGACAGGAGGGGTCAGGAGACACTGTGGCCCCACCCGAGGACACCCCCGGACAGGGCCAAACAGGAAGGATATAACCCCACCCACTTTGCCAAAGCACAGCCCCCACACCACTGGAGGATATCTTCAACCACCAACTTACCATCCTGAGACAAAGCTGAGTATAGCCCGCAAAGTTCTCCGCCACGGCACAACCCAAGGGGGGCGCCAACCCAGACAGGATGACCACATCAGTGAATCAAACCACGCAGGTGACGCACCCCCTCCAGGGACGGCATGAGAGAGCCCCAGCAAGCCAGTGACTCAGCCCCTGTAATAGGGTTAGAGGCAGAGAATCCCAGTGGAAAGAGGGGAACCGGCCAGGCAGAGACAGCAAGGGTGGTTCGTTGCTCCAGAGCCTTTCCGTTCACCTTCCCACTCCTGGGCCAGACTACACTCAATCATATGACCCACTGAAGAGATGAGTCTTCAGTAAAGACTTCCATAAAAATGGAGCTCTATAGGAGAAAGCCCTGCCTCCAGCTGTTTGCTTAGAAATTCTAGGGACAATTAGGAGGCCTGCGTCTTGTGACCGTAGCGTACGTGTAGGTATGTACGGCAGGACCAAATCAGAGAGATAGGTAGGAGCAAGCCCATGCAATGCTTTGTAGGTTAGCAGTAAAACCTTGAAATCAGCCCTTGCTTTGACAGGAAGCCAGTGTAAGGAGGCTAGCACTGGAGTAATATGATCAAATTTTTGGTTCTAGTCAGGATTCTAGCAGCCGTATTTAGCACTAACTGAAGTTTATTTAGTGCTTTATCCGGAGTAGCCGGAAAGTAGAGCATTGCAGTAGTCTAACCTAGAAGTGACAAAAGCATGGATTAATTTTTCTGCATCATTTTTGGACAGAAAGTTTCTGATTTTTGCAATGTTACGTAGATGGAAAAAAGCTGTCCTTGAAATGGTCTTGATATGTTCTTCAAAAGAGAGATCAGGGTCCAGAGTAACGCGAGGTCCTTCACAGTTTTATTTGAGATGACTGTACAACCATTAAGATTAATTGTCAGATTCAACAGAAGATCTCTTTGTTTCTTGGGACCTAGAACAAGCATCTCTGTTTTATCCGAGTTTAAAAGTAGAAAGTTTGCTGCCATCCACTTCCTTATGTCTGAAACACATGCTTCTAGCGAGGGCAATTTTGGGGCTTCACCATGTTTCATTGAAATGTACAGCTGTGTATCATCCGCATAGCAGTGAAAGTTAACATTATGTTTTCGAATAACATCCCCAAGAGGTAAAATATATAGTGAAAACAACAGCGGTCCTTAAACGGAACCTTGAGGAACACCGAAATTTACAGTTGATTTGTCAGAGGACAAACCATCCACAGAGACAAACTGATATCTTTCCGACAGATAAGATCTAAACCAGGCCAGAACTTGTCCGTGTAGACCAATTTGGGTTTCCAATCTCTCCAAAAGAATGTGGTGATCGATGGTATCAAAAGCAGCACTAAGGTCTAGGAGCACGAGGACAGATGCAGAGCCTCGGTCCGATGCCATTAAAATGTCATTTACCACCTTCACAAGTGCCGTCTCAGTGCTATGATGGGGTCTAAAACCAGACTGAAGCATTTCATATACATTGTTTGTCTTCAGGAAGGCAGTGAGTTGCTGAGCAACAGCCTTTTCTAAGATTTTTTGAGAGGAATGGAAGATTCGATATAGGCCGATAGTTTTTTATATTTTCTGGGTCAAGGTTTGGCTTTTTCAAGAGAGGCTTTATTACTGCCACTTTTAGTGAGTTTGGTACACATCCGGTGGATAGAGAGCCGTTTATTATGTTCAACATAGGAGGGCCAAGCACAGGAAGCAGCTCTTTCAGTAGTTTAGTTGGAATAGGGTCCAGTAAGCAGCTTGAAGGTTTAGAGGCCATGATTATTTTCATCATTGTGTCAAGAGATATAGTACTAAAACACTTGAGCGTCTCTCTTGATCCTAGGTCCACGCAGAGTTGTGCAGACTCAGGACAACTGAGCTTTGAAGGAATACGCAGATTTAAAGAGGAGTCTGTAATTTGCTTTCTAATAATCATAATTTTTTCCTCAAAGAAGTTCATGAATTTATCACTGCTAAAGTGAAAGTCATCCTCTCTTGGGGAATGCTGCTTTTTAGTTAGCTTTGCGACCGTATCAAAAAGGAATTTTGGATTGTTCTTATTGTCCTCAATTAAGTTAGAAAAATAGGATGATCGAGCAGCAGTAAGGGCTCTTCGGTACTGCACGGTACTGTCTTTCCAAGCTAGACGGAAGACTTCCAGTTTGGTGTGGCGCCATTTCCGTTCCAATTTTCTGGAAGCTTGCTTCAGAGCTCGGGTATTTTCTGTGTACCAGGGAGCTAGTTTCTTATGAGAATTGTTTTTAGTTTTTAGGGGTGCAACTGCATCTAGGGTATTGCGCAAGGTTAAATTGAGTTCCTCAGTTAGGTGGTTAACTGATTTTTGTCCTCTGGTGTCATTGGGTAGACAGAGGGAATCTGGAAGGACATCAAGGAATCTTTGTGTTGTCTGTGAATTTATAGCACGACTTTTGATGTTCCTTGGTTGGGGTCTGAGCAGATTATTTGTTGCAATTGCAAACGTAATAAAATGGTGGTCCGATAGTCCTGGATTATGAGGAAAAACATTAAGATCCACAACATTTATTCCATGGGACAAAACTAGGTCCAGCGTATGACTGTGACAGTGAGTGGGTCCAGAGACATGTTGGACAAAACCCACTGAGTCGATGATGGCTCCGAAAGCCTTTTGGAGTGGGTCTGTGGACTTTTCCATGTGAATATTAAAGTCACCAAAGATTAGAATATTATCTGCTATGACTACAAGGTCCGATAGGAATTCAGGGAACTCAGTGAGGAACGCTGTATATGACCCAGGAGGCCTGTAAACAGTAGCTATAAAAAGTGATTGAGTAGGCTGCATAGATTTCATGACTAGAAGCTCAAAAACGAAAACGTCATTTTTTTTTTTGTAAATTGAAATTTGCTATCGTAAATGTTAGCAACACCTCCGCCTTTGCGGGATGCACGGGGATATGGTCACTAGTGTAGCCAGGAGGTGAGGCCTCATTTAACACAGTAAATTCATCAGGCTTAAGCCATGTTTCAGTCAGGCCAATCACATCAAGATTATGATCAGTGATTAGTTCATTGACTATAATTGCCTTTGAAGTAAGGGATCTAACATTAAGTAGCCCTATTTTGAGATGTGAGGTATCATGATCTCTTTCAATAATGACAGGAATGGAGGTGGTCTTTATCCTAGTGAGATTGCTAAGGCGAACACCGCCATGTTTAGTTTTGCGCAACCTAGGTCGAGGCACAGACACGGTCTCAATGGTGATAGCTGAGCTGACTACACTGACTATGCTAGTGGCAGACTCCACTATGCTGGCAGGCTGGCTAACAGCCTGCTGCCTGGCCTGCACCCTATTTCATTGTGGAGCTAGAGGAGTTAGAGCCCTGTCTATGTTGGTAGATAAGATGAGAGCACCCCTCCAGCTTGGATGGAGTCCGTCACTCCTCAGCAGGTCAGGCTTGGTCCTGTTTGTGGGTGAGTCCCAAAAGAGGGCCAATTATCTACAAATTCTAACTTTTCGGAGGGGCAGAAAACAGTTTTCAACCAGCGATTGAGTTGTGAGACATAACATACCCCCTCTACCTTGGTACTGGCCACACTAACAGACCCCCTCTCCAATGAGACTGGCCACACTAACATACCCCCTCTCCTAAGGGACTGGCCACACAAACAGATCCCCTCTTCTATGAGACTGGCCACACTAACTGACCCCCTCTCCTATGGGACTGGCCACACTAACTGACCCCCTCTCCTATGGGACTGGCCACACTAACTGACCCCCTCTCCTGAGGGACTGGCCACACTAACTGACCCCCTCTCCTATGAGACTGGCCACACTAACTGACCCCCTCTCCTATGAGACTGGCCACACTAAGAGCCCCCCTCTCCTGAGGGACTGGCCACACTAACTGACCCCCTCTCCTATGAGACTGGCCACACAAACTGACCCCCTCTCCTATGGGACTGGCCACACTAACTGACCCCCTCTCCTATGAGACTGGCCACACTAAGAGCCCCCCTCTCCTGAGGGACTGGCCACACTAACTGACCCCCTCTCCTATGAGACTGGCCACACTAACTGACCCCCTCTCCTATGAGACTGGCCACACTAACTGAACCCCTCTCCTATGGGACTGGCCACACTAACTGACCCCCTCTCCTATGGGACTGGCCACACTAACTGACCCCCTCTCCTATGAGACTGGCCACACTAACTGACCCCCTCTCCTATGGGACTGGCCACACTAACATACCCCCTCTCCTATGAGACTGGCCACACTAACTGACCCCCTCTCCTATGGGACTGGCCACACTAACTGACCCCCTCTCCTATGAGACTGACCACACTAACAGACCCCTTCTCCTATGGGACTGGCCACACTAACAGACCCCCTCTCCTATGAGACTGGCCACACCAACTGACCCCCTCTCCTATGGGACTGGCCACAATAACATACCCCCTCTCCTATGGGACTGGCCACACTAACTGACCCCCTCTCCTATGAGACTGGCCACACCAACTGACCCCACCTCCTATGGGACTGGCCACACTAACTGACCCCCTCTCCTATGGGATTGGCCACACTAACTGACCCCCTCTCCTATGAGACTGGCCACACTAACTGACCCCCTCTCCTATGGGACTGGCCACACTAACTGACCCCCTCTCCTATGAGACTGGCCACACTAAGAGCCCCCCTCTCCTATGAGACTGGCCACACTAACTGACCCCCTCTCCTATGAGACTGGCCACACTAACTGACCCCCTACCCTATGAGACTGGCCACACTAAGAGCCCCCCTCTCCTATGAGACTGGCCACACTAACTGACCCCCTCTCCTATGAGACTGGCCACACTAAGAGCCCCCCTCTCCTTCTCTGAAAACGTTCAGAGAAGGATGTTAAAATATATACGTACATTCTGTTCTCAGCATCAACAAAACTCTCTCTATCCTCCATCTTGTTAAGTGTGTTCAGGTCTGATGGCCTGATCTTAATGAGTGCTTGCTTCCTTTGAAATTGGTGTCTGTTTGAATAGACGAAACTGAACAACTTAGTATGAGTAAAAAATCATGTCAAAAACATATCGCCTACTGGTAGTGCAGTGGACTAATTCCATGTATATAGAGAACAGAAGATCATAGGTTTGAATCTCACTGATGCCTTTCCTAATAAGGAAAGACGTGTGTTTGTGTGTTTAATGCCTAAGGAAATTAATTTCCATGTATTCTATCTGTGCTTGGAGTTCCAAAAAGCTAGCAGTGTTACTGAAACGTTGCGTGAACATTTTTGTTAAGGATGTTTTTCCAAAAAGCAAAAAAATTGTCTGTAAGTTCCATTCTCAGAGTGTTAATTAACCTCCCTTGAACCAGAGTAAAACGTTCTCAGAACTTCCCTGGAACCAGAGTAAAACGTTCTCAGAACAGGCGTAATTTTCACTTTCTGTTCTCAGAACGTTTAAAAAAAATAAATAAACTTATGGCTTCGTTTCCACAACCCATGTGAAACCAAAAAACATACTTTCCCACATTTTCTAATGAACTAAATGTGCTGCCGATATCACTCACCCTGACACTGCATTATGCCAGATTATTTCCTGTCTGCCTGCAGAAGAGGACAGGAGAAACAGAAGATGACTCTAATGGTGAAAACCAAGACCCCGTCCCAAATGGCAGCATATCCCTTATGGATCCTGGTTAACAGTAGTTCACTACGGAATAGGATGCCATTTGGGACGCGCAGACAGAAAGCACTCTGTTGAGCTATAAATTCACTATGAGAGAATTACAGTGACAATTGTTAGCGCTTCCCAAATGGCACCCTATCTAGTTCACTACTTTTGACCAGGGCCTTGGACTCTGGTCAAAATAAGGGAATAGGGTGCTATTTTGGACATAGACTATAATGTCACCACGTCTGGAGCCACAGACAGTTCAAAACGATGATCCAGAAAACATCAATCACTAGTTACTGTCCTCAAACAACCACTTCGTTCTGCTGGCTCACTCTGTTGGCTAAATCAACGGTTGGAAGTTGAAAATAAGATGTGATGCTTTTCTCCAGCATGTAAGACCAATACAGTACACTACAGTGGAGTGGTTGTTCATTTAAAAGCTGTATCATACTGCAGTATAAGGTGCGGTATGCTGTAGTATGCTGTGGTATGCTGTGGTATGCTGTAGTATGCTGTGGTATGCTGTGGTATGCTGTAGTATGCTGTGGTATGCTGTGGTATGCTGTAGTATGCTGTGGTATGCTGTAGTATGCTGTAGTATGCTGTGGTATGCTGTAGTATGCTGTGGTATGCTGTGGTATGCTGTAGTATGCTGTAGTATGCTGTGGTATGCTGTGGTATGCTGTAGTATGCTGTAGTATGCTGTGGTATGCTGTGGTATGCTGTGGTATGCTGTGGTATGCTGTAGTATGCTGTAGTATGCTGTGGTGTGCTGTAGTATGCTGTAGTATGCTGTGGCATGCTGTGGTATGCTGTAGTATGCTGTGGTATGCTGTAGTATGCTGTGGTATGCTGTAGTATGCTGTAGTATGCTGTGGTGTGCTGTAGTATGCTGTAGTATGCTGTAGTATGCTGTGGTATGCTGTAGTATGCTGTGGTATGCTGTAGTATGCTGTGGTATGCTGTGGTATGCTGTAGTATGCTGTAGTATGCTGTGGTGTGCTGTAGTATGCTGTAGTATGCTGTGGTATGCTGTAGTATGCTGTGGTATGCTGTAGTATGCTGTAGTATGCTGTAGTATGCTGATGTGAGTCTCAGTGCTCTCCATTGAAGCTCATTGGAAACACCAGAGGGCATGCTTGAGCACATCTACTCATTCTAGTTTTTTTATCATTCTTTTATTAACAAATTCTGTGTGTTTCTTTCTATTGGACATACAGTATGTATATCATGGCCCATTATAAGGTTGTTCTGATTATTATAATACATTTACCTATTTGCAGGAGGTTGATGCATTTTCATTAGGGAAAATAAAGTCTGTGATATTAAGTTAGATATTTCAAACTTCAGTCTTTTGTCAGGTGAACAGTTGTGTCCTCATCTTTTGGTCTGATAATTTCCTTCAAGCATTTTAGTTATAAAAATAAATAACAAAGAGAGGCTCGAATAATTAAACAATAAATGAACTGCAACATGTTGGCTAAATCTTGGCTGTACTATTATTTACATTTACATTTAAGTCATTTGGCAGACGCTCTTATCCAGAGCGACTTACAAATTGGTGAATTCACCTTATGACATCCAGTGGAACAGCCACTTTACAATAGTGCATCTAAATAATTTAAGGGGGGTGAGAAGGATTACTTTATCCTACCCTAGGTATTCCTTAAAGAGGTGGGGTTTCAGGTGTCTCCGGAAGGTGGTGATTGACTCCGCTGTCCTGGCGTCGTGAGGGAGTTTGTTCCACCATTGGGGGGCCAGAGCAGCGAACAGTTTTGACTGGGCTGAGCGGGAACTGTACTATTTAATATGTTGTGTTCCAAATGGTCAGACATTTCTTCCTGCTGCCAATCGCCATGCCCCGAAGCACCTCTCATTCACATGGCTCTCTTAGATACCTCAGTTACTATTAGCCAATGCACATCACTTGATCGGGTCCTTCTCACAGGCATTGCAGCGCCGAAGTAGGCTACAAGTGAAGACGGACTCATCGGGGATGCTTCAACGTGTGTCCTTCGAATTCAGAGGCCATATTGAAGATGGTAGAAGAACTGTCCACATTTACATTTCGTCAACAAGATAAGTAACGAACAGCAAAAGCACTAGAAAAGTTTACTTATTCTATTGGTCAGCTTGTCCTTCTGTGCAATAAATAAATATTACAAACATAGTCTGAGACCGTTGTGCGACGCGATAGATCCCAAATTACAAACACTGTACATTGAAAAAAACTTGAATAAAGCAATGAGGCTGATGTAACAGATCACAACGTTTAGCTTAAAATGTTGATAAACTATTAGGCTATTTATTCACATTATAAGTGCAGCAATGTGTACCTGGCAGTGGGCTATAACCGCAAATGTTCCCAAATTACAATTAGAGGGAAAACACTGTTCTCAAACGTGCACTGCAAATGCAAGCGGTTTCATATGACAGAGATGAAAACATCCTTCAGAAATGTAGAAAGATGGAAGATGCAACAACAAGCATGAGTTGTTAATATGGGTAGTTATTATGAGTTGTTTATATGGGTTGTTCATATGGGTTGTTAATATGGGTAGTTTTTATGGGTTGTTAATATGGGTAGTTATTATGGGTTGTTAAGATGGGTTGTTAATATGGGTGGTTATTATGGGTTGTTAATATGGGTGGTTATTATGGGTTGTTAATATGGGTAGTTATTATGGGTTGTTAATATGGGTAGTTATTATGGGTTGTTAATATGGGTTGTTAATATGGGTGGTTATTATGGGTTGTTTATATGGGTTGTTAATATGGGTGGTTATTATGGGTTGTTAATATGGGTGGATAATATGGGTTGTCAATATGGGTTGTTATTATGGGTGGTTAATATGGGTTGTTAATATGGGTGGTTAATATGGGTGGTTAATATGGGTTGTTAATATGGGTGGTCATTATGGGTTGTTAATATGTGTTGTTAAGATGGGTTGTTAATATGGGTTGTTATTATGGGTTGTTAATATGGGTTGTTAATATGGGTTGTTAATATGGGTGGTTCATATGGGTTGTTAATATGGGTTGTTAATATGGGTTGTTATTATGAGTTGTTAATATGGGTGGTTAATATGACTAGGATTGTGTCTTTGGCTGCTGGACAACGAAAGAAGGTTGAGAACATGAGAGAAATACTGGTTTCGATGGCATTTATAAAAGTGTTTATAAAATAATCCACTTAACATCGCTATGGTTGGAACATGGTGACACGTGCCTCAAAATTTAAAAAACAACTAGGAATTAATTTAAGTCAAAATGTAAGTATTAAGTATTTTTATGTAAATTGGTAAATGTGTATGAGCTATAGGAGGACGGCTCATTGTAATGGCTGGAATGGAGTCAATGGAATGGGACCAAACCAGTGGAGGCTGCTGGGGGGAGGACGGCTCATTGTAATGGCTGGAATGGAATCAATGGAATGGGACCAAACAGTGGAGGCTGCTGGGGGGAGGACGGCTCATTGTAATGGCTGGAATGGAGTCAATGGAATGGTACCAAACCAGTGGAGGCTGCTGGGGGGAGGATGGCTCATTGTAATGGCTGGAATGGAGTCAATGGAATGGGACCAAACAGTGTAGGCTGCTGGGGGGAGGACGGCTCATTGTAATGGCTGGAATGGAGTCAATGGAATGGGACCAAACAGTGGAGGCTGCTGGGGGGATGATGGCTCATTGTAATGGCTGGAATGGAGTCAATGGAATGGGACCAAACCAGTGGAGGCTGCTGGGGGGAGGATGGCTCATTGTAATGGCTGGAATGGAGTCAATGGAATGGGACCAAAACAGTGGAGGCTGCTGGGGGGAGGATGGCTCATTGTAATGGCTGGAATGGAGTCAATGGAATGGGACCAAACAGTGGAGGCTGCTGGGGGGAGGACGGCTCATTGTAATGGCTGGAATGGAGTCAATGGAATGGGACCAAACAGTGGAGGCTGCTGGGGGGAGGACGGCTCATTGTAATGGCTGGAATGGAGTCAATGGAATGGGACCAAACCAGTGGAGGCTGCTGGGGGGAGGACGGCTCATTGTAATGGCTGGAATGGAGTCAATGGAATGGGACCAAACAGTGGAGGCTGCTGGGGGGAGTACGGCTCATTGTAATGGCTGGAATGGGGTCAATGGAATGGAACCAAACAGTGGAGGCTGCTGGGGGGAGGATGGCTCATTGTAATGGCTGGAATGGAGTCAATGGAATGGGACCAAACCAGTGGAGGCTGCTGGGGGGAGGACGGCTCATTGTAATGGCTGGAATGGAGTCAATGGAATGGTACCAAACCAGTGGAGGCTGCTGGGGGGAGGACGGCTCATTGTAATGGCCGGAATGGAGTCAATGGAATGGTACCAAACCAGTGGAGGCTGCTGGGGGGAGGACGGCTCATTGTAATGGCCGGAATGGAGTCAATGGAATGGTACCAAACCAGTGGAGGCTGCTGGGGGGAGGACGGCTCATTGTAATGGCTGGAATGGAGTCAATGGAAATGGACCAAACAGTGGAGGCTGCTGGGGGGAGGACGGCTCATTGTAATGGCTGGAATGGAGTCAATGGAATGGGACCAAACCAGTGGAGGCTGCTGGGGGAGGACGGCTCATTGTAATGGCTGGAATGGAGTAAATGGAATGGTACCAAACCAGTGGAGGCTGCTGGGGGAGGACGGCTCATTGTAATGGCTGGAATGGAGTCAATGGAATGGTACCAAACCAGTGGAGGCTGCTGGGGGAGGACGGCTCATTGTAATGGCTGGAATGGAGTCAATGGAATGGTACCAAACCAGTGGAGGCTGCTGGGGGAGGACAGCTCATTGTAATGGCTGGAATGGAGTCAATGGAATGGTACCAAACCAGTGGAGGCTGCTGGGGGAGGACGGCTCATTGTAATGGCTGGAATGGAGTCAATGGAATGGTACCAAACCAGTGGAGGCTGCTGGGGGAGGACGGCTCATTGTAATGGCTGGAATGGAGTCAATGGAATGGTACCAAACCAGTGGAGGCTGCTGGGGAGGACGGCTCATTGTAATGGCTGGAATGGAGTCAATGGAATGGGACCAAACCAGTGGAGGCTGCTGGGGGAGGACGGCTCATTGTAATGGCTGGAATGGAGTCAATGGAATGGTACCAAACCAGTGGAGGCTGCTGGGGGAGGACGGCTCATTGTAATGGCTGGAATGGAGTCAATGGAATGGTACCAAACCAGTGGAGGCTGCTGGGGGAGGACGGCTCATTGTAATGGCTGGAATGGAGTCAATGGAAATGGACCAAACAGTGGAGGCTGCTGGGGGAGGACGGCTCATTGTAATGGCTGGAATGGAGTCAATGGAATGGGACCAAACCAGTGGAGGCTGCTGGGGGAGGACGGCTCATTGTAATGGCTGGAATGGAGTAAATGGAATGGTACAACCAGTGGAGGCTGCTGGGGGAGGACGGCTCATTGTAATGGCTGGAATGGAGTAAATGGAATGGTACCAAACCAGTGGAGGCTGCTGGGGGAGGACGGCTCATTGTAATGGCTGGAATGGAGTCAATGGAATGGGACCAAACCAGTGGAGGCTGCTGGGGGAGGACGGCTCATTGTAATTGCTGGAATGGAGTAAATGGAATGGTACCAAACCAGTGGAGGCTGCTGGGGGAGGACGGCTCATTGTAATGGCTGGAATGGAGTCAATGGAATGGGACCAAACCAGTGGAGGCTGCTGGGGGAGGACGGCTCATTGTAATGGCTGGAATGGAGTCAATGGAATGGTACCAAACCAGTGGAGGCTGCTGGGGGAGGACGGCTCATTGTAATGGCTGGAATGGAGTCAATGGAAATGGACCAAACAGTGGAGGCTGCTGGGGGAGGACGGCTCATTGTAATGGCTGGAATGGAGTCAATGGAATGGGACCAAACCAGTGGAGGCTGCTGGGGGAGGACGGCTCATTGTAATGGCTGGAATGGAGTAAATGGAATGGTACCAAACCAGTGGAGGCTGCTGGGGGAGGACGGCTCATTGTAATGGCTGGAATGGAGTCAATGGAATGGGACCAAACCAGTGGAGGCTGCTGGGGAGGACGGCTCATTGTAATGGCTGGAATGGAGTCAATGGAATGGTACCAAACCAGTGGAGGCTGCTGGGGGAGGACAGCTCATTGTAATGGCTGGAATGGAGTCAATGGAATGGTACCAAACCAGTGGAGGCTGCTGGGGGAGGACGGCTCATTGTAATGGCTGGAATGGAGTCAATGGAATGGGACCAAACCAGTGGAGGCTGCTGGGGGAGGACGGCTCATTGTAATGGCTGGAATGGAGTCAATGGAAATGGACCAAACAGTGGAGGCTGCTGGGGGAGGACGGCTCATTGTAATGGCTGGAATGGAGTCAATGGAATGGGACCAAACCAGTGGAGGCTGCTGGGGGAGGACGGCTCATTGTAATGGCTGGAATGGAGTAAATGGAATGGTACCAAACCAGTGGAGGCTGCTGGGGGAGGACGGCTCATTGTAATGGCTGGAATGGAGTCAATGGAAATGGACCAAACAGTGGAGGCTGCTGGGGGAGGACGGCTCATTGTAATGGCTGGAATGGAGTCAATGGAATGGGACCAAACCAGTGGAGGCTGCTGGGGGAGGACGGCTCATTGTAATGGCTGGAATGGAGTAAATGGAATGGTACCAAACCAGTGGAGGCTGCTGGGGGGGGGCTCATTGTAATGGCTGGAATGGAGTCAATGGAATGGGACCAAACCAGTGGAGGCTGCTGGGGGAGGACGGCTCATTGTAATGGCTGGAATGGAGTCAATGGAATGGTACCAAACCAGTGGAGGCTGCTGGGGGAGGACAGCTCATTGTAATGGCTGGAATGGAGTCAATGGAATGGTACCAAACCAGTGGAGGCTGCTGGGGGAGGACGGCTCATTGTAATGGCTGGAATGGAGTCAATGGAATGGGACCAAACCAGTGGAGGCTGCTGGGGGAGGACGGCTCATTGTAATGGCTGGAATGGAGTCAATGGAAATGGACCAAACAGTGGAGGCTGCTGGGGGAGGACGGCTCATTGTAATGGCTGGAATGGAGTCAATGGAATGGGACCAAACCAGTGGAGGCTGCTGGGGGGAGGACGGCTCATTGTAATGGCTGGAATGGAGTAAATGGAATGGTACCAAACCAGTGGAGGCTGCTGGGGGAGGACGGCTCATTGTAATGGCTGGAATGGAGTCAATGGAATGGGACCAAACCAGTGGAGGCTGCTGGGGGAGGACGGCTCATTGTAATGGCTGGAATGGAGTCAATGGAATGGTACCAAACCAGTGGAGGCTGCTGGGGGAGGACAGCTCATTGTAATGGCTGGAATGGAGTCAATGGAATGGTACCAAACCAGTGGAGGCTGCTGGGGGAGGACGGCTCATTGTAATGGCTGGAATGGAGTCAATGGAATGGGACCAAACCAGTGGAGGCTGCTGGGGGAGGACGGCTCATTGTAATGGCTGGAATGGAGTCAATGGAAATGGACCAAACAGTGGAGGCTGCTGGGGGAGGACGGCTCATTGTAATGGCTGGAATGGAGTCAATGGAATGGGACCAAACCAGTGGAGGCTGCTGGGGGAGGACGGCTCATTGTAATGGCTGGAATGGAGTAAATGGAATGGTACCAAACCAGTGGAGGCTGCTGGGGGAGGACGGCTCATTGTAATGGCTGGAATGGAGTCAATGGAATGGGACCAAACCAGTGGAGGCTGCTGGGGGAGGACGGCTCATTGTAATGGCTGGAATGGAGTCAATGGAATGGTACCAAACCAGTGGAGGCTGCTGGGGGAGGACAGCTCATTGTAATGGCTGGAATGGAGTCAATGGAATGGTACCAAACCAGTGGAGGCTGCTGGGGGGAGGACGGCTCATTGTAATGGCTGGAATGGAGTCAATGGAATGGGACCAAACCAGTGGAGGCTGCTGGGGGGAGGACGGCTCATTGTAATGGCTGGAATGGAGTCAATGGAAATGGACCAAACAGTGGAGGCTGCTGGGGGGAGGACGGCTCATTGTAATGGCTGGAATGGAGTCAATGGAATGGGACCAAACCAGTGGAGGCTGCAGGGGGGAGGACGGCTCATTGTAATGGCTGGAATGGAGTAAATGGAATGGTACCAAACCAGTGGAGGCTGCTGGGGGAGGACGGCTCATTGTAATGGCTGGAATGGAGTCAATGGAATGGGACCAAACCAGTGGAGGCTGCTGGGGGAGGACGGCTCATTGTAATGGCTGGAATGGAGTCAATGGAATGGTACCAAACCAGTGGAGGCTGCTGGGGGAGGACAGCTCATTGTAATGGCTGGAATGGAGTCAATGGAATGGTACCAAACCAGTGGAGGCTGCTGGGGGAGGACAGCTCATTGTAATGGCTGGAATGGAGTCAATGGAATGGTACCAAACCAGTGGAGGCTGCTGGGGGAGGACGGCTCATTGTAATGGCTGGAATGGAGTCAATGGAATGGGACCAAACCAGTGGAGGCTGCTGGGGGAGGACGGCTCATTGTAATGGCTGGAATGGAGTCAATGGAAATGGACCAAACAGTGGAGGCTGCTGGGGGAGGACGGCTCATTGTAATGGCTGGAATGGAGTCAATGGAATGGGACCAAACCAGTGGAGGCTGCTGGGGGAGGACGGCTCATTGTAATGGCTGGAATGGAGTAAATGGAATGGTACCAAACCAGTGGAGGCTGCTGGGGGAGGACGGCTCATTGTAATGGCTGGAATGGAGTCAATGGAATGGGACCAAACCAGTGGAGGCTGCTGGGGGAGGACGGCTCATTGTAATGGCTGGAATGGAGTCAATGGAATGGTACCAAACCAGTGGAGGCTGCTGGGGGAGGACAGCTCATTGTAATGGCTGGAATGGAGTCAATGGAATGGTACCAAACCAGTGGAGGCTGCTGGGGGAGGACGGCTCATTGTAATGGCTGGAATGGAGTCAATGGAATGGGACCAAACCAGTGGAGGCTGTTGGGGGAGGACGGCTCATTGTAATGGCTGGAATGGAGTCAATGGAATGGTACCAAACCAGTGGAGGCTGCTGGGGGAGGACGGCTCATTGTAATGGCTGGAATGGAGTCAATGGAATGGGACCAAACCAGTGGAGGCTGCTGGGGGAGGACGGCTCATTGTAATGGCTGGAATGGAGTCAATGGAATGGTACCAAACCAGTGGAGGCTGCTGGGGGAGGACGGCTCATTGTAATGGCTGGAATGGAGTCAATGGAATGGTACCAAACCAGTGGAGGCTGCTGGGGGGAGGACGGCTCATTGTAATGGCTGGAATGGAGTCAATGGAAATGGACCAAACAGTGGAGGCTGCTGGGGGGAGGACGGCTCATTGTAATGGCTGGAATGGAGTCAATGGAATGGGACCAAACCAGTGGAGGCTGCTGGGGGGAGGACGGCTCATTGTAATGGCTGGAATGGAGTAAATGGAATGGTACAACCAGTGGAGGCTGCTGGGGGGAGGACGGCTCATTGTAATGGCTGGAATGGAGTAAATGGAATGGTACCAAACCAGTGGAGGCTGCTGGGGGGAGGACGGCTCATTGTAATGGCTGGAATGGAGTCAATGGAATGGGACCAAACCAGTGGAGGCTGCTGGGGGGAGGACGGCTCATTGTAATTGCTGGAATGGAGTAAATGGAATGGTACCAAACCAGTGGAGGCTGCTGGGGGGAGGACGGCTCATTGTAATGGCTGGAATGGAGTCAATGGAATGGGACCAAACCAGTGGAGGCTGCTGGGGGGAGGACGGCTCATTGTAATGGCTGGAATGGAGTCAATGGAATGGTACCAAACCAGTGGAGGCTGCTGGGGGAGGACGGCTCATTGTAATGGCTGGAATGGAGTCAATGGAATGGTACCAAACCAGTGGAGGCTGCTGGGGGAGGACGGCTCATTGTAATGGCTGGAATGGAGTCAATGGAATGGTACCAAACCAGTGGAGGCTGCTGGGGGAGGACAGCTCATTGTAATGGCTGGAATGGAGTCAATGGAATGGTACCAAACCAGTGGAGGCTGCTGGGGGAGGACAGCTCATTGTAATGGCTGGAATGGAGTCAATGGAATGGTACCAAACCAGTGGAGGCTGCTGGGGGAGGACGGCTCATTGTAATGGCTGGAATGGAGTCAATGGAATGGGACCAAACCAGTGGAGGCTGCTGGGGGAGGACGGCTCATTGTAATGGCTGGAATGGAGTCAATGGAAATGGACCAAACAGTGGAGGCTGCTGGGGGGAGGACGGCTCATTGTAATGGCTGGAATGGAGTCAATGGAATGGGACCAAACCAGTGGAGGCTGCTGGGGGAGGACGGCTCATTGTAATGGCTGGAATGGAGTAAATGGAATGGTACCAAACCAGTGGAGGCTGCTGGGGGGAGGACGGCTCATTGTAATGGCTGGAATGGAGTCAATGGAATGGGACCAAACCAGTGGAGGCTGCTGGGGGGAGGACGGCTCATTGTAATGGCTGGAATGGAGTCAATGGAATGGTACCAAACCAGTGGAGGCTGCTGGGGGGAGGACAGCTCATTGTAATGGCTGGAATGGAGTCAATGGAATGGTACCAAACCAGTGGAGGCTGCTGGGGGAGGACGGCTCATTGTAATGGCTGGAATGGAGTCAATGGAATGGGACCAAACCAGTGGAGGCTGTTGGGGGAGGACGGCTCATTGTAATGGCTGGAATGGAGTCAATGGAATGGTACCAAACCAGTGGAGGCTGCTGGGGGAGGACGGCTCATTGTAATGGCTGGAATGGAGTCAATGGAATGGGACCAAACCAGTGGAGGCTGCTGGGGGAGGACGGCTCATTGTAATGGCTGGAATGGAGTCAATGGAATGGTACCAAACCAGTGGAGGCTGCTGGGGGAGGACGGCTCATTGTAATGGCTGGAATGGAGTCAATGGAATGGTACCAAACCAGTGGAGGCTGCTGGGGGGAGGACGGCTCATTGTAATGGCTGGAATGGAGTCAATGGAAATGGACCAAACAGTGGAGGCTGCTGGGGGAGGACGGCTCATTGTAATGGCTGGAATGGAGTCAATGGAATGGGACCAAACCAGTGGAGGCTGCTGGGGGAGGACGGCTCATTGTAATGGCTGGAATGGAGTAAATGGAATGGTACAACCAGTGGAGGCTGCTGGGGGAGGACGGCTCATTGTAATGGCTGGAATGGAGTAAATGGAATGGTACCAAACCAGTGGAGGCTGCTGGGGGAGGACGGCTCATTGTAATGGCTGGAATGGAGTCAATGGAATGGGACCAAACCAGTGGAGGCTGCTGGGGGAGGACGGCTCATTGTAATTGCTGGAATGGAGTAAATGGAATGGTACCAAACCAGTGGAGGCTGCTGGGGGAGGACGGCTCATTGTAATGGCTGGAATGGAGTCAATGGAATGGGACCAAACCAGTGGAGGCTGCTGGGGGAGGACGGCTCATTGTAATGGCTGGAATGGAGTCAATGGAATGGTACCAAACCAGTGGAGGCTGCTGGGGGGAGGACGGCTCATTGTAATGGCTGGAATGGAGTCAATGGAATGGTACCAAACCAGTGGAGGCTGCTGGGGGGAGGACGGCTCATTGTAATGGCTGGAATGGAGTCAATGGAATGGTACCAAACCAGTGGAGGCTGCTGGGGGGAGGACGGCTCATTGTAATGGCTGGAATGGAGTCAATGGAATGGTACCAAACCAGTGGAGGCTGCTGGGGGGAGGACGGCTCATTGTAATGGCTGGAATTGAGTAAATGGAAATGGACCAAACAGTGGAGGCTGCTGGGGGGAGGACGGCTCATTGTAATGGCTGGAATGGAGTCAATGGAATGGGACCAAACCAGTGGAGGCTGCTGGGGGGAGGACGGCTCATTGTAATGGCTGGAATGGAGTAAATGGAATGGTACCAAACCAGTGGAGGCTGCTGGGGGAGGACGGCTCATTGTAATGGCTGGAATGGAGTCAATGGAATGGTACCAAACCAGTGGAGGCTGCTGGGGGAGGACGGCTCATTGTAATGGCTGGAATGGAGTCAATGGAATGGTACCAAACCAGTGGAGGCTGCTGGGGGAGGACGGCTCATTGTAATGGCTGGAATGGAGTCAATGGAATGGTACCAAACCAGTGGAGGCTGCTGGGGGAGGACGGCTCATTGTAATGGCTGGAATGGAGTAAATGGAATGGTACCAAACCAGTGGAGGCTGCTGGGGGAGGACGGCTCATTGTAATGGCTGGAATGGAGTCAATGGAATGGGACCAAACCAGTGGAGGCTGCTGGGGGGAGGATGGCTCATTGTAATGGCTGGAATGGAGTCAATGGAATGGGACCAAACCAGTGGAGGCTGCTGGGGGGAGGACGGCTAATTGTAATGGCTGGAATGGAATCAATGGAATGGGACCAAACCAGTGGAGGCTGCTGGGGGGAGGACGGCTCATTGTAATGGCTGGAATGGAGTCAATGGAATGGGACCAAACACATGGAAACCATGGAAACCATGTGTTTGATGTATTTGATACCATTCCAAGGATTCCACTCCAGCCATTAGCGTCCTCCCCAGTTAAGGTGCCACCAGCCTCCTGTGTATCAAACACATGGAACCAATTTGTTTGACAACGTGTTTCCATCGATTCCACTCCAGCCATTTTACAGTGAATCCCAGATTCCAGCCTGATCCCAGATCTGTTTGTGTTGTCTAGCAATGTTTCCATAGAGGGCTAAGTATCCAAGGGCCCATTATATATGTTTTATTTTTCATTTAACCTTTATTTAACTAGGCAAGTCAGTTATATAAAGTGCAGTGAATAAACTTAATGAGGGCGGAGGCAGCAGGAATTAAGAGCCAACAGAATAAAATACATTTAATAGTTCTGGTAAGTTCCAGAGTCTACCAGTTAACACTGTGGCTGCGTCACCAATGCCATCCTATTCCCTGTATAGTGCCCCATCAGCCGGGTCAAAAGTAGTGCACTACACAGGGAATAGGGTACCGTTTGGGACGCAGTCTATTTGAATAAAACAATGACCGGGTGTTGTAGTCACCGCTCCATTCAGCTATCTACATCACAGGCCATTAAACCTCTCATTCATTCTGCTGCACTACCCGGGAATCCAACAATGATAATGACGCTATTGTTTGTGGTCGAGAGAGAGAGAGAGGGAGAGGGAGAGAGGGTGGGTGGGGAGAGAGAGGGTGGGGAGAGAGAGAGAGAGAGAGAGAGAGAGAGGGAGAGGGAGAGGGGAGAGAGATTTGAGAGGGAGAGAGAGGAGAGAGAGAGAGAGAGAGGGGTGGGTGGGGGAGAGAGGGTGGGGGAGAGAGAGAGAGAGAGAGAGAGAGGGAGAGAGATTTGAGAGGGAGAGGGAGAGAGAGAGAGAGAGAGAGAGAGAGAGAGGGAGAGGGAGAGAGGGTGGGTGGGGAGAGAGAGAGGGAGAGGGAGAGGGAGAGAGGGTGGGTGGGGAGAGAGAGGAGAGAGAGAGAGAGGGAGAGAGATTTGAGAGGGAGAGAGAGAGAGAGAGAGAGAGAGAGAGAGAGATAGGGAGAGGGGAGAGAGGGTGGGTGGGGAGAGAGAGGGTGGGAGAGAGAGAGGGGAAGAGAGATTGAGAGAGAGGGGGGGGTGGGGAGAGAGGGTGGGGAGAGAGAGAGAGGAGGGGAGGAGAGAGGAGAGGGAGAGGGAGAGGGAGAGAGGGAGAGAGAGAGAGGGAGGAGAGAGCGAGAGAGAGGGAGGAGAGAGAGAGAGAGAGAGAGGTAGGAGAGAGAGAGAGAGAGAGGGAGAGAGAGGGAGGAGAGGGAGATGGAGAGAGGGTGTGTGGGGAGAGAGAGGGTGGGGAGAGAGAGGGAGAGGGAGATGGAGAGAGAGAGAGAGAGAGAGAGGGAGAGGGAGAGAGAGGGAGGAGAGGGAGAGGGAGATGGAGAGAGGGTGTGTGGGGAGAGAGAGAGATTGAGAGAGAGAGAGAGAGAGAGAGAGAGAGAGAGAGAGAGAGGGAGAGGGAGAGAGGGTGGGTGGGGGAGCGAGAGGGGAGAGGGAGAGGGAGAGAGAGGGTGGGTGGGAGAGAGAGGGTGGGGGAGAGAGGGAGAGAGAGAGAGAGAGAGGGAGAGGGAGGGGAGAGAGAGAGAGGGAGAGAGGGTGGGGAGAGTTGAGGGAGAGAGGGTGGAGAGAGAGAGAGAGGGTGGAGAGAGAGGGGGAGGTAGAAGTAAAGGTAGAGAGAGAGAGAGAGGGTGGGGAGAGAGAAAGGGTGGAGAGAGACGGAGGGAGGTAGAGGTAGAGAGAGAAAGAGGGTGGAGAGAGAGAGGTAGAGGTAGAGAGAGAGAGAGAGGGTGGAGAGAGAGAGGGAGGTAGAGGTAGAGAGAGATGGTGGAGAGGGAGAGGGAGGTAGAGAGAGCGAGAGGGTGGAGAGAGAGAGGGAGGTAGAGGTAGAGAGAGAGAGAGGGGAGGTAGAGGTAGAGAGAGAGAGAGGGGGGGATGAAGAGGTAGAGAGAGAGAGGGGGAGAGAGAGAGGGGGCGGTAGAGGTAGAGAGAGACCTTCAGGTTCCCACCCAATGGGTTTTATTTCCTCCTGCTGGGAAATACAAGGGTAATAGGTGGAAAAAATAGGTTGGTTATACAGGTGTAGGATCTTAATTTGATCACCCTGTTGTTGAAGGACATGCAAAGTTGTAGCGTATTCAAGGATTTTTTTTTTCTTAATCTAAAGCTTGACATTTCCACTTTAAAATGTCAGACTTGATTTGCCCTAACTAAAAATCTATCAACCACTACAAGCAGGTCCACATACAGCTCCACTCAGCCAGTGAATGAAGCAAGGTTCCTTCCAACATTAAACAAAGCAACAGTTATAAAAACACAGTCACAGTAGGCTGGTTCTGCTCTACTCTGTCCTATAGAAACACAGTCACCGTACAGTCACGTTAGGCTGGTTCTGCTCTACTCTGTCCTATAGAAACACAGTCACCGTACAGTCACGTTAGGCTGGTTCTGCTCTACTCTGTCCTATAGAAACACAGTCACCGTACAGTCACGTTAGGTTGCTTCTGCTCTACTCTGTCCTATAGAAACACAGTCACCGTACAGTCACGTTAGGCTGGTTCTGCTCTACTCTGTCCTATAGAAACACAGTCACCGTACAGTCACGTTAGGCTGGTTCTGCTCTACTCTGTCCTATAGAAACACAGTCACCGTACAGTCACGTTAGGCTGGTTCTGCTCTACTCTGTCCTATAGAAACACAGTCACCGTACAGTCACGTTAGGCTGGTTCTGCTCTACTCTGTCCTGTAGAAACACAGTCACCGTACAGTCACGTTAGGCTGGTTCTGCTCTACTCTGTCCTATAGAAACACAGTCACCGTACAGTCACGTTAGGCTGGTTCTGCTCTACTCTGTCCTATAGAAACACAGTCACGGTAGGCTGCTTCTGCTCTACTCTGTCCTATAGAAACACAGTCACCGTACAGACACCTTAGGCTGGTTCTGCTCTACTCTGTCCTGTAGAAACACAGTCACCGTACAGTCACGTTAGGCTGCTTCTGCTCTACTCTGTCCTATAGAAACACAGTCACGGTAGGCTGCTTCTGCTCTACTCTGTCCTATAGAAACACAGTCACCGTACAGACACCTTAGGCTGGTTCTGCTCTACTCTGTCCTATAGAAACACAGTCACCGTACAGTCACGTTAGGCTGGTTCTGCTCTACTCTGTCCTATAGAAACACAGTCACGGTAGGCTGCTTCTGCTCTACTCTGTCCTATAGAAACACAGTCACCGTACAGTCACGTTAGGCTGGTTCTGCTCTACTCTGTCCTATAGAAACACAGTCACCGTACAGTCACGTTAGGCTGGTTCTGCTCTACTCTGTCCTATAGAAACACAGTCACCGTACAGTCACGTTAGGCTGCTTCTGCTCTACTCTGTCCTATAGAAACACAGTCACCGTACAGTCACGTTAGGCTGGTTCTGATCTACTCTGTCCTATAGAAACACAGTCACCATACAGTCACGGTAGGCTGGTTCTGCTCTACTCTGTCCTATAGAAACACAGTCACCGTACAGTCACGTTAGGCTGGTTGTGCTCTACTCTGTCCTATAGAAACACAGTCACCGTACAGTCACGGTAGGCTGGTTCTGCTCTACTCTGTCCTATAGAAACACAGTCACCGTACAGTCACGTTAGGCTGGTTCTGCTCTACTCTGTCCTATAGAAACACAGTCACCGTACAGTCACGTTAGGCTGGTTCTGCTCTACTCTGTCCTATAGAAACACAGTCACAGTCGGTAGGCTGTTCTGCTCTACTCTGTCCTATAGAAACACAGTCACCGTACAGTCACGTTAGGCTGGTTCTGCTCTACTCTGTCCTATAGAAACACAGTCACCGTACAGTCACGTTAGGCTGGTTCTGCTCTACTCTGTCCTATAGAAACACAGTCACCGTACAGTCACGTTAGGCTGGTTCTGCTCTACTCTGTCCTATAGAAACACAGTCACCGTACAGTCACGTTAGGCTGGTTCTGCTCTACTCTGTCCTATAGAAACACAGTCACGGTCACGTGAAGGCTGCTTCTGCTCTACTCTGTCCTATAGAAACACAGTCACCGTACAGACACCTTAGGCTGGTTCTGCTCTACTCTGTCCTATAGAAACACAGTCACCGTACAGTCACGTTAGGCTGGTTCTGCTCTACTCTGTCCTATAGAAACACAGTCACCGTACAGTCACGTAAGGCTGGTTCTGCTCTACTCTGTCCTATAGAAACACAGTCAGCGTACAGTCACGTTAGGCTGGTTCTGCTCTACTCTGTCCTATAGAAACACAGTCACCGTACAGTCACGTTAGGCTGGTTCTGCTCTACTCTGTCCTATAGAAACACAGTCACCGTACAGTCACGTTAGGCTGGTTCTGCTCTACTCTGTCCTATAGAAACACAGTCACCGTACAGTCACGTTAGGCTGGTTCTGCTCTACTCTGTCCTATAGAAACACAGTCACCGTACAGTCACGTTAGGCTGGTTCTGCTCTACTCTGTCCTATAGAAACACAGTCACCGTACAGTCACGTTAGGCTGGTTCTGCTCTACTCTGTCCTATAGAAACACAGTCACCGTACAGTCACGTTAGGCTGGTTCTGCTCTACTCTGTCCTATAGAAACACAGTCACCGTACAGTCACGTAAGGCTGGTTCTGCTCTACTCTGTCCTATAGAAACACAGTCAGCGTACAGTCACGTTAGGCTGGTTCTGCTCTACTCTGTCCTATAGAAACACAGTCACCGTACAGTCACGTTAGGCTGGTTCTGCTCTACTCTGTCCTATAGAAACACAGTCACCGTACAGTCACGTTAGGCTGCTTCTGCTCTACTCTGTCCTATAGAAATACAGTCACGGTAGGCCTATAAGGGAAGGGCCTGTGACTCCGATAGGAACAAATGAGGATGAAGGAGATAGTAATTGGGTGTTGAGATTAGTAACCCACTGTGATTGGGTGTTGAGATTAATAACCCACTGTGATTGGGTGTTGAGATTAATAACCCTCTGTGATTGGGTGTTGAGATTAATAACCCACTGTGATTGGGTGTTGAGATTAACAACCCTCTATGATTGGGTGTTGAGATTAATAACCCACTGTGATTGGGTGTTGAGATTAACAACCCTCTATGATTGGGTGTTGAGATTAATAACCCTCTGTGATTGGGTGTTGAGATTAATAACCCACTGTGATTGGGTGTTGAGATTAATAACCCTCTGTGATTGGGTGTTGAGATGAATAACCCTCTGTGATTGGGTGTTGAGATTAATAACCCTCTGTGATTGGGTGTTGAGATTAATAACCCTCTGTGATAGAGGGTTGTTAATCTCAACACCCAATGATTGGGTGTTGAGATTAATAACCCTCTGTGATTGGGTGTTGAGATTAATAACCCACTGTGATTGGGTGTTGAGATTAATAACCCTCTGTGATTGGGTGTTGAGGTGAATAACCCTCTTTGATTGGGTGTTGAGATTAATAACCCACTGTGATTGGGTGTTGAGATTAATAACCCTCTATGATTGGGTGTTGAGATTAATAACCCTCTGTGATTGGGTGTTGAGGTGAATAACCCTCTGTGATTGGGTGTTGAGATTAATAACCCACTGTGATTGGGTGTTGAGATTAATAACCCTCTATGATTGGGTGTTGAGATTAATAACCCTCTGTGATTGGGTGTTGAGGTGAATAACCCTCTGTGATTGGGTGTTGAGATTAATAACCCACTGTGATTGGGTGTTGAGATTAATAACCCACTATGATTGGGTGTTGAGATTAATAACCCTCTGTGATTGGGTGTTGAGATGAATAACCCTATGTGATTGGGTGGTGAGATGAATAACCCTCTGTGATTGGGTGTTGAGATTAATAACCCTCTGTGATTGGGTGTTAAGATGAATAACCCTCTGTGATTGGGTGTTGAGATTAATAACCCTCTGTGATTGGGTGTTAAGATGAATAACCCTCTGTGATTGGGTGTTGAGATTAATAACCCACTGTGATTGGGTGTTGAGATTAATAACCCTCTATGATTGGGTGTTGAGATTAATAACCCTCTGTGATTGGGTGTTGAGATTAATAACCCACTGTGATTGGGTGTTGAGGTTAATAACCCTCTGTGATTGGGTGTTGAGATTAATAACCCTCTGTGATTGGGTGGTGAAATGAATAACCCTCTGTGATTGGGTGTTGAGATGAATAACCCTCTGTGATTGGGTGGTGAGATGAATAACCCTCTGTGATTGGGTGTTGAGATGAATAACCCCCTGTGATTGGGTGGTGAGATGAATAACCCTATGTGATTGGGTGGTGAGATGAATAACCCTCTGTGATTGGGTGTTGAGATTAATAACCCTCTGTGATTGGGTGTTGAGATTAATAACCCTCTGTGATTGTGTGTTGAGATTAATGACCCTATGTGATTGGGTGTTGAGATTAATAACCCTCTGTGATTGGGTGTTGAGATGAATAACCCTCTGTGATTGGGTGTTGAGATGAATAACCCTCTGTGATTGGGTGTTGAGATGAATAACCCTCTGTGATTGGGTGTTGAGATGAATAACCCTCTGTGATTGGGTGTTGAGATTAATAACCCTCTGTGATTGGGTGGTGAGATGAATAACCCTCTGTGATTGGGTGTTGAGATGAATAACCCTCTGTGATTGGGTGTTGAGATGAATAACCCTATGTGATTGGGTGTTGAGATGAATGACCCTCTGTGATTGGGTGTTGAGATTAATAACCCTATGTGATTGGGTGTTGAGATGAATAACCCTCTGTGATTGGGTGTTGAGATGAATAACCCTCTGTGATTGGGTGTTGAGATGAATAACCCTATGTGATTGGGTGTTGAGATGAATAACCCTCTGTGATTGGGTGTTGAGATTAATAACCCTCTGTGATTGGGTGTTGAGATGAATAACCCTCTGTGATTGGGTGTTGAGATGAATAACCCTATGTGATTGGGTGTTGAGATGAATAACCCTCTGTGATTGGGTGTTGAGATGAATAACCCTCTGTGATTGGGTGTTGAGATGAATAACCCTCTGTGATTGGGTGTTGAGATGAATAACCCTCTGTGATTGGGTGTTGAGATTAATAACCCTCTGTGATTGGGTGTTGAGATTAATAACCCTCTGTGATTGGGTGTTGAGATGAATAACCCTATGTGATTGGGTGTTGAGATGAATAACCCTATGTGATTGGGTGTTGAGATTAATAACCCTCTGTGATTGGGTGGTGAGATGAATAACCCTCTGTGATTGGGTGTTGAGATGAATAACCCTCTGTGATTGGGTGTTGAGATGAATAACCCTATGTGATTGGGTGTTGAGATGAATGACCCTCTGTGATTGGGTGTTGAGATTAATAACCCTATGTGATTGGGTGTTGAGATGAATAACCCTCTGTGATTGGGTGTTGAGATGAATAACCCTCTGTGATTGGGTGTTGAGATGAATAACCCTATGTGATTGGGTGTTGAGATGAATAACCCTCTGTGATTGGGTGTTGAGATGAATAACCCTCTGTGATTGGGTGTTGAGATGAATAACCCTCTGTGATTGGGTGTTGAGATGAATAACCCTCTGTGATTGGGTGTTGAGATGAATAACCCTCTGTGATTGGGTGTTGAGATGAATAACCCTATGTGATTGGGTGTTGAGATGAATAACCCTCTGTGATTGGGTGTTGAGATGAATAACCCTCTGTGATTGGGTGTTGAGATGAATAACCCTCTGTGATTGGGTGTTGAGATTAATAACCCTCTGTGATTGGGTGGTGAGATGAATAACCCTCTGTGATTGGGTGTTGAGATGAATGACCCTCTGGGGTCCATGGGATCCTATTCATTCAGAGCCCTGGGAAGGAAAAGGTGTCTGTCTGCAGAAAGGACAAACACAGCCTGGAAATAGACAGAGAGGAGATTGGCTTGTCTTTCACTGCCTCTCCCGGCTCTGTCTCCACTCTGCTCAGCTCTGCCTGGTTCCACTCTGCTCAGCTCTGCCTGGTTCCACTCTGCTCAGCTCTGCCTGGTTCCACTCTGCTCAGCTCTGCCTGGTTCCACTCTGTTCTGTTCTGCCTGGTTCCACTCTGTTCTGTTCTGCCTGGTTCCACTCTGTTCTGTTCTGCCTGGTTCCACTCTGTTCTGTTCTGCCTGGTTCCACTCTGCTCTGTTCTGCCTGGTTCCACTCTGCTCTGTTCTGCCTGGTTCCACTCTGCTCAGCTCTGCCTGGTTCCACTCTGCTCTGTTCTGCCTGGTTCCACTCTGCTCTGTTCTGCCTGGTTCCACTCTGTTCTGTTTAGCCTGGTTCCACTCTGTTCTGTTCTGCCTGGTTCCACTCTGCTCTGTTTAGCCTGGTTCCACTCTGCTCAGCTCTGCCTGGTTCCACTCTGCTCTGTTCTGCCTGGTTCCACTCTGTTCTGTTCTGCCTGGTTCCACTCTGTTCTGTTTAGCCTTGTTCCACTCTGCTCTGTTCTGCCTGGTTCCACTCTGCTCTGTTCTGCCTGGTTCCACTCTGCTCTGTTCTGCCTGGTTCCACTCTGCTCAGCTCTGCCTGGTTCCACTCTGTTCTGTTCTGCCTGGTTCCACTCTGTTCTGTTTAGCCTGGTTCCACTCTGCTCAGCTCTGCCTGGTTCCACTCTGCTCTGTTCTGCCTGGTTCCACTCTGTTCTGTTCTGCCTGGTTCCACTCTGTTCTGTTTAGCCTGGTTCCACTCTGCTCTGTTCTGCCTGGTTCCACTCTGTTCTGTTTAGCCTGGTTCCACTCTGTTCTGTTTAGCCTGGTTCCACTCTGTTCTGTTCAGCCTGGTTCTGCTTTGTTCTGCTCTGTTCTGTTCTGTTCAGCCTGGTCCTGTTCTGTTCTGTTGTTCTCTCCTCTCCTTCGTTCTGCTCTGTCGGGGTCATGGTCAGTGATATGGAGCTGAGTAGGGCTGCCTTGGTGCTGGAGTAGTTTTCCATCACACACACACCAACAGGCACACACACACACCACACACACATACAGGCACACACCAACAGACACACACACACACACACACACACACACACACACACACACACACACACACACACACACACACACACACTCTGAAGGAAAGATGGAGCCACACTTTGCTCTTTTATGATTATTTTGGCCTTTATTTTAATGACATATTCACTCCATGTATCCGCTATCATTTCTTATAACCGACAAGAACTTTTGAACATCAGATCGGCAGTTACTCATCTCAAACCCGGCATCTACTGCTCACTGTGTCTGTCTGTAGCTAGTCTGTCACTCACCTCAATTCCGGCATCTACTGCTCACTGTGTCTGTAGCTCCTCTGTCACCATGGAGGCTGTCAATGGGACCTTATTCCCTTTGCACTGTTTATGAGCAGAGCCTGTAAGGTATAGGTGTAGTGTATAGGGAATAGGGTGCAATTTGGGACCTGGCCAATAACTCACACAGGGCAGGAGAAATGTAACGGAACCTCTGAGTTGAAGACAAGTTGAGCGGCCAAGTTTCGTGTCAATAAATGTGAGTAGAACCGTGAGGCCTTGCTGTGGAGCTGGCATCCCATCAGCTTCCTGCTAATGTGCTCCGTCAGCCAGGCACAATACAAACCAACACTGCAGTCATCTTCGTCGTGTTGTGTGTCACAGATGTTTTAATGAGCTGACAGAGAAACCTCGAGGTTAAAGGACTCTTTCCTCCATTGAAGACTGTAGTGTGGATGACATTCAGGCTCTTAGTAAGACATTCATGTAATTTACTGTGGAAAAGTTAAAGACTCTTGGAAATGTCATGAGTACAGTAAACACAGTCACGATTGTGTCAACAGACATACTGCTGGGCAGTAAGTGGACGCGTTGTATGAACAAATACTACCAAACAAAATCCAAAGGACCAGTAGGAGCACTGTCCTGCTAGAGGGATACTTCTCTTAAAGACCAAAGGACCAATAGGAGCGCTGTCCTGCTAGAGGGATACTTCTCTTAAAGACCAAAGGACCAATCGGAGCGCTGTCCTGCTAGAGGGATACTTCTCTTAAAGACCAAAGGACCAATAGGAGCACTGTCCTGCTAGAGGGATACTTCTCTTAAAGACCAAAGGACCAATAGGAGCGCTGTCCTGCTAGATGGATACTTCTCTTAAAGACCAAAGGACCAATAGGAGCGCTGTCCTGCTAGAGGGATACTTCTCTTAAAGACCAAAGGACCAATAGGAGCGCTGTCCTGCTAGAGGGATACTTCTCTTAAAGACCAAAGGACCAATAGGAGCGCTGTCCTGCTAGAGGGATACTTCTCTTAAAGACCAAAGGACCAATAGGAGCGCTGTCCTGCTAGAGGGATACTTCTCTTAAAGACCAAAGGACCAATAGGAGCGCTGTCCTGCTAGAGGATACTTCTCTTAAAGACCAAAGGACCAATAGGAGCGCTGTCCTGCTAGAGGGATACTTCTCTTAAAGACCAAAGGACCAATAGGAGCGCTGTCCTGCTAGAGGGATACTTCTCTTAAAGACCAAAGGACCAATAGGAGCGCTGTCCTGCTAGAGGGATACTTCTCTTAGGAGCAAGAGGGATACTTCTCTTAAAGACCAAAGGACCAATAGGAGCGCTGTCCTGCTAGAGGGATACTTCTCTTAAAGACCAAAGGACCAATAGGAGCGCTGTCCTGCTAGAGGGATACTTCTCTTAAAGACCAAAGGACCAATAGGAGCGCTGTCCTGCTAGAGGGATACTTCTCTTAAAGACCAAAGGACCAATCGGAGCGCTGTCCTGCTAGAGGGATACTTCTCTTAAAGACCAAAGGACCAATAGGAGCGCTGTCCTGCTAGAGGGATACTTCTCTTAAAGACCAAAGGACCAATAGGAGCGCTGTCCTGCTAGAGGGATACTTCTCTTAAAGACCAAAGGACCAATCGGAGCGCTGTCCTGCTAGAGGGATACTTCTCTTAAAGACCAAAGGACCAATAGGAGCGCTGTCCTGCTAGAGGGATACTCCTCCTAACCATCACATTTCAAGGTTGGACTGTAGGGGACATTACCTTTTTGGTCCTTTATTTATCATCAATATAAATGAATTTGGTCAAAGCTGACAGGAATCCCTGTGACAATAGTGTTTATTCATACATTATAGTCCTCTCAGGAGCTGTATGTGGCCTTGTTTGTAAGTCCTTGTGTGTGTGAATACGTGTGTTTAGGGCCTATGTGTGTGAACGAGTGTCCTTCAAGTCTATGACAGCCCCAGTGTGTTAACTGACCACATAGAGAACAGTCAGAGATAGGGACACACAGGCAGACAACAGGACTGTTGTTAGATGAGGATAGCTAGGATACAGTTAATCAGAAAACAGCGATGTGATGAGTCACCCAGGGCTGTTGCCCAGCAACCCCCTTCAGAGGTGGAGGCTGTTCAATTATCTCTTCCAGACAGAACTGAGAGCGCTGCCCAGACCAGACAGATGAGGGGGGGGGATAAGGGGAGGAGATGGGGGAGGAGAGGTGAGCAGATGAGGGAAGGAGAGAGGAGGGGGAGGAGAGAAGAGGAGAGCCAAGCAGAGGAGAGGGAGAAGAGGGAGAAGAGGAGAGGAGGGGGAGAGGAGGGAGAGGAGAGAAGAGGAGAGGAGGGGAGGAGAGAAGAGGAGCGCCAAGCAGAGGAGAGGAAGAAGAGGAGAGAAAGAGGAGAAGAGGAGAGGAGGGGAGAAGAGGAGAGGAGGGGGGAGAGGAGAGAAGAGGAGAGAGGAGGAGAAGAGGAGAGAAGAGGAGAGGAGAGAAGAGGAGGAGAGGAGAGGAGGGGATGAGAGGAGGAGAGGAGAGAAGAGAAGAGAAGAGGAGAGAAGAGGAGAGCAGAGGAGGAGAGAAGAGAAGAGGAGAGGAGGGGAGGAGGAGAGGAGGAGGAGAGAAGAGGAGGAGAGGAGAGTCAACACACCCAGTAACGGCTCGCTAAAAGTCCTCTGTGACTGTGGCTTTTGATTGGCTTCATCTTGATGACAAAGCAATGTCATAGGTGCATTTCATTACCTGTCGACTACTGTACAGCAAGAGGCATTGTGGCTTATTGGTGTGTATGGATATGATTGGATGTGTATGGATGTGATTGGATGTGTATGGATATGATTGGATGTGTATGGATATGATTGGATGTGATTGGATGTGTATGGATATGATTGGATGTGATTGGATGTGTATGGATATGATTGGATGTGTATGGATATGATTGGATGTGATTGGATGTGTATGGATATGATTGGATGTGTATGGATATGATTGGATGTGATTGGATGTGTATGGATATGATTGGATGTGTATGGATGTGTATGGATATGATTGGATGTGTATGGATATGATTGGATGTGTATGGATATGATTGGATGTGTATGGATATGATTGGATATGATTGGATGTGAATGGATATGATTGGATGTGAATGGATATGATTGGATATGATTGGATGTGAATGGATATGATTGGATGTGTATGGATATGATTGGATATGATTGGATGTGAATGGATATGATTGGATGTGTATGGATGTGATTGGATGTGATTGGATGTGTATGGATATGATTGGATGTGATTGGATGTGAATGGATATGATTGGATGTGTATGGATATGATTGGATATGATTGGATGTGAATGGATATGATTGGATGTGTATGGATATGATTGGATATGATTGATGTGAATGGATATGATTGATATGGATGATTGGATGTGTATGGATATGATTGGATGTGATTGGATGTGAATGGATATGATTGGATGTGTATGGATATGATTGGATGTGATTGGATATGATTGGATGTGATTGGATGTGTATGGATATGATTGGATATGATTGGATGTGAATGGATATGATTGGATGTGTATGGATGTGATTGGATGTGATTGGATGTGTATGGATATGATTGGATGTGATTGGATGTGAATGGATATGATTGGATGTGAATTGATATGATTGGATGTGTATGGATGTGTATGGATATGATTGAGTGTGATTGGATATGATTGGATGTGATTGGATATGATTGGATGTGTATGGATATGATTGGATATGATTGGATGTGTATGGATATGATTGGATGTGTATGGATATAATTGGATGTATGGATATGATTGGATATGATTGGATGTGAATGGATATAATATGGATATGATTGGATGTGTATGGATATGATTGGATGCGTATGGATATGATTGGATGTGAATGGATATGATTGGATGTGTATAGATATAATTGGATGTGTATTAGATGTAATGGATATAATTGGATGTGTATGGATATGATTGGATGTGATTGGATATGATTGGATGTGATTGGATGTGTATGGATATGATTGGATATGATTGGATGTGAATGGATATGATTGGATGTGTATGGATGTGATTGGATGTGATTGGATGTGTATGGATATGATTGGATGTGATTGGATGTGAATGGATATGATTGGATGTGAATTGATATGATTGGATGTGTATGGATGTGTATGGATATGATTGAGTGTGATTGGATATGATTGGATGTGATTGGATATGATTGGATGTGTATGGATATGATTGGATATGATTGGATGTGTATGGATATGATTGGATGTGTATGGATATGATTGGATGTGTATGGATATGATTGGATATGATTGGATGTGAATGGATGTGTATGGATATGATTGGATGTGTATGGATATGATTGGATGCGTATGGATATGATTGGATGTGAATGGATATGATTGGATGTGTATGGATATGATTGGATGTGTATGGATATGATTGGATGTGTATGGATATGATTGGATATGATTGGATGTGAATGGATGTGTATGGATATGATTGGATATGATTGGATGCGTATGGATATGATTGGATGTGATTGGATATGATTGGATGTGTATGGATATGATTGGATGTGAATGGATGTGTATGGATATGATTGGATGTGAATGGATGTGAATGGATGTGATTGGATGTGAATGGATGTGATTGGATGTGAATGGATATGAGTGGATATGATTGGATGTGATTGGATGTGAATGGATGTGATTGGACTTAATACACAACAACACACTTAACTGCCGTGAAACATCTTATGAGGTCGCATGAAATCTCTTTGCAAAATCAGGTGGTTGGGACTTGGGAGGAAGGTCATTGCTGATTTTGAGATGTTGTTGATTATTGTTCCAACAATCGTTCATATATATTGTCAATGTTTGCTCATTTTCTATCAGGCCATTTAAATATGTTGCCTATGAAAAAGCTAAATGATACTGCAAGATTAATTTGAAATATGAATCATGAGTAAAGCTTTGGGAAAGAGGAAAACAGCTTGGTTTGTTGTCACATAGCGCCGTCTTGTGGTCAGAAATGCACATAGCAAGGCATCATCAAAGACCGTCAGGTATAAAGATAGGCAGAAACTGCTTCTCCAATAGAAATCCCCGATCACACTTCTCGACGAAGTCATGGTGATGTTGGCTAGCTAAGAGTCTAACGGTTGTCTCGTGTCGAACTAAGGATCTGCAGGCTGTCAAATCAAAGACTCTAATTCCAAATTAAGTTATTTTGGACGAAAATGTAAACGTGTCAGTTGTTCATTTTCACAAGTTTGGAGTAATAACATGTTCAACTAATTAAGACATTGGTTCGAGTCTAGGTTGTGCCTATAGATTTCATGTAAATTAACAACTAAGGAAGACTTTGTCACTTCAATCATTGACAAACCCCAAACCCTGTCCTGATTGGTCTGTTTTCCCAAGCGTTCCTGGAAGTCTCGTGATGTCATATCTCAATCTTCTCAGAGAGGAACAGGCGAAGGCTAGGGGAGAGAAAGTGAAGAAACTTTGACCACGGCTGCTGGGACTTGAGGAAAATGGCGGAAACGGATGTTGTGTTTGAATCAGATGGAGTAGAGATAAGAGTGAGAGGAACTGGAAGTAAGAGAAGCAATGTGGTGGTGGAATCTAGTAAATCCGAGCCGAGTTCTGAGTCTTTTTTTTTTGGTCAGAGTCAAGGGTTTTGGATCGATGTGTTGGGTTTTGTCATTTTGAACATTGAGATATTAAATAAATGATAGAATCAAAGGAGAAAGTGAAGGGTTCTCTGTGGAAGGACATATAGCTGTGGAATGTTTTGGGGGACGGGAGCAGAGCACCGTGTTGATACAGGGGAGACGGATGGACATCTGTGGATTAGGTGGATGAGGGGTTGAGGTCAGGGGGTGAGAACAGGTCCCCTGAAGGGAGTAATAAGGGTTTGGGATCTTGTTACTCTTTTCCTGTTAAATCATAAACTAAGGATTGGAGAGAGGGAGTGTCTTAAGTAGGAAGTATATAACTGTGATGTGAGAGATGTTTTGCTGTCTGATTACAGATGTACAGAACCTTTGGGAAGAATTAAACTTGGTTAAATCTTCTCTTGTGTAACGGCATTCAGAGGTGGAAGAAGGATCGGACCAAAGTGCATCGTGGTAAGTGTTCATGATGTAATATTTAATGAAACGAACTGAAAACTGAAATACAAAACAATAAAGTGAACAAACGAAAACCGAAACAGTACCGTGTGGCCCAAACACTCACACGGAAAACAAAACACCAACAAACCAAAAGTGAAACCCAGGCTACCTAAGTATGATTCTCAATCAGGGACAACAATTGACAGCTGCCTCTGATTGAGAACCATACTAGGCCGAACTCAAAAACCAACATAGAAAAACAAACATAGACTACCCACCCCAACTCACGCTCTGACCATACTAAAACAAAGACAAAGGAACTAAGGTCAGAACGTGACAGTACCCCCCCCCCCCCCAAAGGTAACCGATCAATAAGATATTTAATGTATATGGACCTGGTCTCTTAATGCCATCTCTAATGGTTTATAGGAGATGGACAGTTCTACCGTTATCACTATAGGGGAAAGGTGATAAAGATGACTATCGTTCCTGTTGTCAAATCACATATATCTATAAAGCCCTTCGTACACCAGCTGATATCTCAAAGTGCTGTACAGAAACCCAGCCTAAAACCCCAAATAGCAAGCAATGCAGGTGTAGAAGCAAGCTATACCACTTCAGTTCCCTCGGGACTGGTTTAAAGAGATAACCCACTACTGGTAACAGAACATATCAATCATTATGGTATTACATCGAGTTCTACTGTAAGATAGATAACCCACTAATGGGGAAGGAATGGCTTCCGTCTTAAACAAGCTGATTGGCCTCTCCTCCCCAAACAGCAACATCCAGGACTTGGGTAAATCTCTCACCGCAGTACAGCGGGATGCATTATGGAAAAACATCAGCAGAATCCAACTGTGTAAAAGGTTTAGAATGATTCAAATGAAGTTCTTTCATAGGGCTTTATATAAAACCTCACTTGTTGAAAAACAATATGTATCAAAGCAGTATGTATGAAACAGTGCTTCAGCAGGGACATTAAGGGAATCGGTGCTTCAGCATGGACATTAAGGGAATCAGTGCTTCAGCATGGACATTGGGTTAAGGGAATCAGTGCTTCAGCATGGACATTAAGGGAATCAGTGCTTCAGCATGGACATTGGGTTAAGGGAATCAGTGCTTCAGCATGGACATTGGGTTAAGGGAATCAGTGCTTCAGCGTGGACATTAAGGGAATCAGTGCTTCAGCGTGGACATTGGGTTAAGGGAATCAGTGCTTCAGCGTGGACATTGGGTTAAGGGAATCAGTGCTTCAGCGTGGACATTAAGGGAATCAGTGCTTCAGCGTGGACATTAAGGGAATCAGTGCTTCAGCGTGGACATTGGGTTAAGGGAATCAGTGCTTCAGCGTGGACATTGGGTTAAGGGAATCAGTGCTTCAGCGTGGACATTGGGTTAAGGGAATCAGTGCTTCAGCGTGGACATTGGGTTAAGGGAATCAGTGCTTCAGCATGGACATTGGGTTAAGGGAATCAGTGCTTCAGCGTGGACATTGGGTTAAGGGAATCAGTGCTTCAGCATGGACATTGGGTTAAGGGAATCAGTGCTTCAGCGTGGACATTAAGGGAATCAGTGCTTCAGCGTGGACATTAAGGGAATCAGTGCTTCAGCGTGGACATTGGGTTAAGGGAATCAGTGCTTCAGCGTGGACATTGGGTTAAGGGAATCAGTGCTTCAGCATGGACATTAAGGGAATCAGTGCTTCAGCGTGGACATTGGGTTAAGGGAATCAGTGCTTCAGCGTGGACATTGGGTTAAGGGAATCAGTGCTTCAGCATGGACATTGGGTTAAGGGAATCAGTGCTTCAGCATGGACATTGGGTTAAGGGAATCAGTGCTTCAGCATGGACATTGGGTTAAGGGAATCAGTGCTTCAGCATGGACATTGGGTTAAGGGAATCAGTGCTTCAGCATGGACATTGGGTTAAGGGAATTCGTGGATTTATTGAGTACGGAAAGAGCGACATCGGTCCTGCAGGGACACTACAAAAGTTAAATATAGTTAGTTAAATATGTCATATGTATATCAAAGAGCTTAGCCTAATATATTAATGGTCTGTATTTGTTTGTGAACTGTACCCCCCAGGCTTGACTCCTGCCTGGTCACACATGATGCCTGGCTTGCTGTGGCCATGGCTCGCTGGGTGTCCTGCGTTTCCTGGTAGGACCCAGGCGACCCCCTCCTCTCTATTCTTTATTGTTATGTCGTCATTATGTTGTTATTGTCTTTCTAAATGTAAAATAGAGTAGAAAATGGAGTAGCAGATGGGGAACTAACTCCCAAGCCTGAGGTGTCCCTCATGCATCGCCACATTAGCTCGCTTTTGAGGTGGAGCGATAGGATAAGACACTTGAGGGGGGCAGTTGTGTGTTTGCGAGGCAGAGGTCCCGAGTTCACGCCAGGTATGGGAGGAGGTGGTACTCGCTAAGCAAGCAGCTCAATATTAAATAGGTGTTCTCATAATTGTCTACTCAGTGTATATAGAAATTGTGTCAGACCGATGACCGACGGTAAGGGAGAGAACAGACTGTTGGTATCAGACCACCTGTTGGTATCAGACCTCTGCCCCCCTCCAAATGAATATTTTTGTTTCCTTACCCTGTACAGTAGGTGGCGTGAATACACTCGTAGGTTGTATTCCGCCATTAAACCTCAAAGAATGAGAAGGACGAGGCGAAGCGAGAGGGTTTAATCTGTCCACGATAAGCAGCCCACCTGCCTTCGGGACACGGACGAACACTGTTGGGGCGGAGACAAGATTACCTCGCCATTACATACAGTATCTCTGCTCTTCCGCCATTTCTCACGCCACATCCGGTTGTGCAGCAGCCATTTTGTCTGTTCATGCAAGTCCACCCCTCACGGTCAAGAACTGCGTTCCCCCTTCGAAAATAACCTGAAATATTGTATTTTTTTTGTATATTATGTGGCACTTATCCGGATTTAAAAATTACAAGTTCGAAGATGCCTTTCTCTTCGAAATAAATAGCGTATTTTTTTAGTTGTGTGCGCGAATAATTAAGGTTATGTCGTGCGAGGAAAGCTACTTAGCCATCAGACGCTATCTGACTGATGAGCGGGAGCCGTACGCACCGGGGACCCATGGCAATACTAAAAGAAAGATACGTAAAGCAGCCGCTTGCTATGTCGTGCGGAATGGCACACTGTACTACCAGAGAAGGCAGAAGGGCCTGGATGAATTCACCGAGTTGGAAGTGGTGTTGCAGGCAGGACGGAGGAAGGAACTGATCGACGAGTCACACATTGTCACCGGAGAAGAGCACCTCAACCAGCATCACACATGGGAATCAATTTCTCAGAAGTATTGGTGGAGAGGTAAAATATAATTTTACAGCTAAATTATTTAGCAACACTTTTGTTTTGTTTATTAGGCCAAAAAAGAACACGCGTAAAAGAACGCACCAGCTGGTATATTTCCTTCGCAGTTTGTTTGCCATATGGCTCGCCAGGTCAATCAATGCATCGTACGATTAAAGGAGCAATATGCAGGAATCATTCCGCCATTTCCTGGTTTCAAAAAAATCTAATATCCGCCTAATTTCAGTTTGTGACAAAACAAAGTCATTCTACAGACAATCATTGTACCATCTAAACAGCTGCGAATAATTTGTTTGTATTTTCAGATATTAAATATTGTATTTTCAGCTATGTTCCAAACCGAATGTAAAAGACAGCAACAACTCAACGGGAAGCATAGAAATTGTAGACAGAACAGATACACCACTGCTTCTTAGACATGCCATTCTCATTGAAAGCCAATCTTTAACCTTCATTTCTATGTGAATTTAGTGGGTTACCCAAAAAGTTAAATATTGCAGTTTTAAGTTATGTGCAGGTTGAGTCATACTGTGGAGCAGGCTGGTTTAGGGTTGTGCCCTTTATCCACACAATATTTCACTAGAGCCAAGTACAGGCATGGATTTTAAGCCTTACCCTTACCTATGCCCGCAACGTTCAGGCCCACAGTTTCTAAACCCAGAGGTGCAACATCATGAGACTTCTGTGAAGGCTTGCCGAACAGGCCAAGTCAACAAGAGAAGTTAAAAATAAAAATAAAAGTTAACAATTAAAGTTAAAAATTCTTCCTTTTTTAGGTGTTCGTTTCTCAATCGAAATGCACAACCTAGATTAGAGCCAATGTCTTAAGTAGTTCAACATGTTACTACAACCTCGTGAAAATCACACGTTTTTAATATTCTTTAAAAAACAACTTCATATCGAAGGATTTGATTTGATGGCCTGAACATATACAGTTAGGCGAGAAACGACCTTTGAACCCGATGACGGGCGAGAAACAACCTTTACAGTTTAGTCATTTAACGGGCACTCTTGTCCAGAGCTACTTACAGGAGCAATTAGGGTTAAGTGCCTTGCTCAAGGGCTCATCAACAGATTTTTCACCTGGTCTGCTCGGGGATTCGAGCCGGCAACCTTTCGGTTTCTGGCCCACCACTCTAAATCAGGTAGGCTATCTGCTGGATGAACTTTGATAGCCAACGCTGCTATGACATCGACGAGAAGTGTGATCATGGATTGAAGCAGTTATAGTAAAGTAGTTTTGTGAAACAATGCGAACTAGCATTACCCATAGACTTCAAGTTATTGCCCTATCTGCTAGCATACTAGACTCCGAAACATACAAAGTGTATCCACTAGTTCATCGGACTCTGAGGAAGTAGATCAAGGGCTCATTGCCAAAATCCGAAGTATCAAGCTTTCTGAAAACAGCATGATGTTCTATAATCTACATTTGAACTGTAAACAAACTAAAACAGTCAAACTGTCATTTGGAAATTTTGCACAGAGTTCAGTTTTTAGAGTTGTTGCATTTTCTCCCTGGTCCCTGACTTTTTCTCCCCGGTCCCTAAACGTCTTTGCTCTGAAAAAAAAAAAAGTAGCGTTAACAGATAACTAGATTGACGCATCCATTCTATCGATTTATGACATTCTGGTGAGGTTCTCTGTTTTTTTTTCTCTACTTTTTTTTGCGGAGCAAAGACATTCTTAGGTTTTATTTATTCTTCTAGGGAAGCATATGACATAAGAGAAGCTGCACGTATCTAATTATAGACAAGTTGACTAACAAATAGGCCAACATTTTTACTCTAAAAAATAAATAAAAATCATTGCACCGTCTGGCTGTCGTCTACGGCGCATTCTCTATATTAGCTGGTAAGGCAGGTGATTTCAACTTTATCACATCTAGATGGGACAGGTTATTTCACGGGTCATTACACGGGTTATTTTATAAGTGGGTTATTATATGGGTTATTACACAGGTTATTATATGGGTTATTACACGGGTTATTACATCGGTCATTACACAGGCTATTATATGGGTTATTACACGGGTCATTACACGGGTTATTACATCGGTCATTACACAGGCTATTATATGGGTTATTACACTGGTCATTACACAGGCTATTATATGGGTTATTACACGGGCTATTATATGGGTTATTACACTGGTCATTACACGGGTTATTATATGGGTTATTACACAGGCTATTATATGGGTTATTACACTGGTCATTACACAGGCTATTATATGGGTTATTACACTGGTCATTACACAGGTTATTATATGGGTTATTACACGGGCTATTATATGGGTTATTACACTGGCCATTACACAGGTTATTATATGGGTTATTACACAGGCTATTATATTGGTTATTACACTGGTCATTACACGGGTTATTACACGGGTTATTATATGTGTTATCACACAGGTTATTGCACGGGTTATTAGCAATTGTGGGTGAACAAACAGCTGACCAGCACACCACTGGTTCCCTGTCAACACACCACTGGTTCTCCTGTCAACACACCACTGGTTTTTCCTGTCAACACACCACTGGTTTTTCCTGTCAACACACCACTGGTTCCCCTGTCAACACACCACTGGTCCCCCTGTCAACACACCACTGGTTCCCCCTGTCAGCACACCACTGGTTCCCCTGTCAACACACCACTGGTTCTCCTGTCAACACACCACTGGTTCTCCTGTCAACACACCACTGGTTTTTCCTGTCAACACACCACTGGTTCCCCTGTCAACACACCACTGGTTCCCCTGTCAACACACCACTGGTTCCCCTGTCAACACACCACTGGTTCCCCTGTCAACACACCACTGGTTCCCCTGTCAACACACCACTGGTCCCCCTGTCAACACACCACTGGTCCCCCTGTCAGCACACCACTGGTCCCCCTGTCAACACACCGCTGGTTCCCCCTGTCAACACACCGCTGGTTCCCCCTGTCAACACACCACTGGTTTTTCCTGTCAACACACCACTGGTTCCCCCTGTCAACACACCACTGGCTCCTCCTGCCAACACACCACTGGTTCCCACAACACACCACTGGTTCCCCGTCAACACACCGCTGGTTCCCCTCTGCCAACACACCGCTGGTTCCCCGTCAACACACCGCTGGTTCCCACTGTCAACACACCTGGTTCCCTGTCAACACACCGCTGGTTCCCCTGTCAACACACCGCTGGTTCCCCCTGTCAACACACCGCTGGTTCCCCTGTCAACACACCGCTGGTTCCCTGTCAACACACCACTGGTTCCCTGTCAACACAATCTTCACTGGTTCCCCTGTCAACACACCACTGGTTCCCTGTCAACACACCACTGGTTCCCCCTGTCAACACACCACTGGTTCCCCTGTCAAACACACCACTGGTTTCTGTCAACACACCACTGGTTCCCCCTGTCAACACACCACTGGTTTTTCCTGTCAGCACACCACTGGTTCCCTTGTCAACACACCACTGGTTCCCCTGTCAACACACCACTGGTTCCCTTGTCAACACACATTGAAATACCAACCTCTCCCCATATCCACGTTTCAAAAACTTTTGGTTTTTGAATTTTTGGTCCAAAGTGTCTACTTTTCATTACTGTATTGAGCGTACTGCTGCACCATAATGATGAAGGCAATACATCCGGCCACTGAAACCATTGGTTGTGGAAGCATACTGTCGATATATCAACGGGATTAACCCCGTGTCTTCCCAGGTATCCTGAAGCAGGTGAAGGACTACATGAGACAGTGCAAGCAGTGCCAGAACAGACAGGACCGGAGAGGGTTGTCAGAGGACCGGAGTGGATCCAGACTGGTGGGCCGACCAGGGAGACCAAGGAGGGTCACAACCCCAGCCAGTGACGATGAGGAGGTGGAGGAGGAAGAGGAGGAGGAGGAGATGGACTTGGTGGGACTTCCATTCATCACAAGACCAAGAGCCCCAGGACTGTGGTAAACACGAACTGGTCTTTGTCAGTGTTTGTATTTTTTGGGATATAGTCACTTTACTGAAACTATACTGTCTGGTGTTGTCTTAGGTCGCCTCTGTCTAGTGTTGTCTTAGGTCGCTCCTCTTCTGTCCAGTGTTGTCTTAGGTCTCTCTCTGTCTAGTGTTGTCTTAGTTCTCTCTGTCTAGTGTTGTCTTAGGTCTCTCTCTCTGTCTAGTGTTGTCTTAGGTCTCTCTCTGTCTAGTGTTGTCTTAGGTCTCTTAGGTCTCTCTGTCTAGTGTTGTCTTAGGGTCTAGTGTTGTCTCTGTCTCTCTCTCTGTCCAGTGTTGTCTTAGGTCTCTCTGTCTAGTGTTGTCTTAGGTCTCCTCTCTGTCCAGTGTTGTCTTAGGTCTCTCTCTGTCTAGTGTTGTCTTAGGTCTCTCTCTGTCTAGTGTTGTCTTAGGTCTCTCTCTCTGTCTAGTGTTGTCTTAGTTGTCTTAGGTCTCTCTGTCTAGTGTTGTCTAGTCTAGTGTTGTCTTAGGGTCTCTCTCTGTCTAGTGTTGTTGTCTTAGGTCTCTCTCTCTGTCTAGTGTTGTCTTAGGTCTCTCTCTGTCTAGTGTTGTCTTAGGTCTCTGTCCTAGTGTCTTGTCTGTCCAGTGTTGTTCAGGTCTCTCTGTCCAGTGTTGTCTTAGGTCTCTCTCTCTGTCCAGTGTTGTCTTAGGTCTCTCTCTCTAGTGTTGTCTTAGGTCTGTCTAGGTCTCTCTGTCTAGTGTTGTCTTAGGTCTTCTCTGTCTAGTGTTGTCTTAGGTCTCTCTCTGTCTAGTGTTGTCTTAGGTCTCTCTCT
>NW_027009100.1:0-55641 GCF_036934945.1 Oncorhynchus masou masou | reverse complement strand
GTAAGGCAAGGTGAGCCAAGCTCCAAGCTTCTCTCTCTCCTGAGGGTGTCTACCTGGCTGAGTAGGCCTGTCTCCCTGCCTGGGGGTGTCTACCTGGCTACAGGTGGGCCTGTCTCCTGCCCTGGGGGTGTCTACCTGGCTGAGTAGGTCTGTCTCCCTCCTGGGGGTGTCTACCTGGCTGAGTAGGTCTGTGTCCCTGCCTGGGGGTGTCTACCTGGCTGAGTAGGTCTGTCTCCCTCCCTGGGGGTGTCTACCTGGCTGAGTAGGTCTGTCTCCCTGCCTGGGGGTGTCTACCTGGCTAAGTAGGTCTGTGTCCCTGCCCTGGGGGTGTCTACCTGGCTGAGTAGGCCTGTCTCCCTGCCTGGGGGTGTCTACCCCTGTGAGTAGGTCTGTCTCCCTCCCTGGGGGTGTCTACCTGGCTGAGTAGGTCTGTGTCCCTGCCTGGGGTGTCTACCTGGCTGGTAGGCCTGTCTCCCTGCCTGGGGGTGTCTCCTGGCTAAGTAGGTCTGTGTCCCTGCCTGGGTGTGTCTACCTGGCTAAGTAGGTCTGTGTCCCTGCCTGGGGGTGTCTACCTGGCTGAGTAGGCCTGTCTCCCTGCCTGGGGGTGTCTACCTGGCTAAGTAGGTCTGTGTCCCTGCCTGGGGGTGTCTACCTGGCTGACTAGGTCTATGTCCCTGCCTGGGGGGTGTCTACCTGGCTGACTAGGTCTGTGTCCCTGCCTGGGGGTGTCTACCTGGCTGAGTGGGGTCTGTGTCCCTGCCTGGGGGTGTCTACCTGCCTGGTAGGTCTGTGTCCCTGCCTGGGGGTGTCTACCTGCCTGAGTAGGTCTGTGTCCCTGCCTGGGGGTGTCTACCTGGCTGACTAGGTCTGTGTCCCTGCCTGGGGTGTCTACCTGGCTAGTAGGTCCTGTCCCTGCCTGGGGGTGTCTACCTGCCTGGTAGGTCTGTGTCCCTGCCCTGGGGGTGTCTACCTGCCTGAGTAGGTCTGTGTCCCTGCCTGGGGGTGTCTACCTGGCTGACAGGGTCTGTGTCCCTGCCTGGGGGTGTCTACCTGCCTGAGTAGGTCTGTGTCCCTGCCTGGGGGTGTCCCCTCCCTGAGATGGGACGTCTGTCCCTCAACCCTGAGCGTTGATGATTCATCATCAACACATGGTCCTTTATGGGGTCTCTAGGTGTTGATGGTTGTGTTGTAACATGGTCCTTTATGGGGTCTCTAGGTGTTGATGGTTGTGTTGTAACATGGTCCTTTATGGGGTCTCTAGGTGTTGATGGTTGTGTTGTAACATGGTCCTATATAGGGTCTCTAGGTGTTGATGGTTGTGTTGTAACATGGTCCTATATGGGGTCTCTAGGTGTTGATGGTTGTGTTGTAACATGGTCCTATATGGGGTCTCTAGGTGTTGATGGTTGTGTTGTAACATGGTCCTATATGGGGTCTCTAGGTGTTGATGGTTGTGTTGTAACATGGTCCTATATGGGGTCTCTAGGTGTTGATGGTTGTGTTGTAACATGGTCCTATATGGGGTCTCTAGGTGTTGATGGTTGTGTTGTAACATGGTCCTATATGGGGTCTCCTAGGTGTTGATGGTTGTGTTGTAACATGGTCCTATATGGGGTCTCTAGGTGTTGATGGTTGTGTTGTAACATGGTCCTATATGGGGTCTCTAGGTGTTGATGGTTGTGTTGTAACATGGTCCTATATGGGGTCTCTAGGTGTTGATGGTTGTGTTGTAACATGGTCTATGGGGTCTCTAGGTGTTGATGGTTGTGTTGTAACCTGGTCCTATGGGGTCTCTAGGTGTTGATGGTTGTGTTGTAACATGGTCCTATGGGGTCTCTAGGTGTTGATGGTTGTGTTGTAACATGGTCCTATATGGGGTCTCTAGGTGTTGATGGTTGTGTTGTAACATGGTCCTATATGGGGTCTCTAGGTGTTGATGGTTGTGTTGTAACATGGTCCTATATGGGGTCTCTAGGTGTTGATGGTTGTGTTATAACATGGTCCTATATGGGGTCTCTAGGTGTTGATGGTTGTGTTGTAACATGGTCCTATGGGGTCTCTAGGTGTTGATGGTTACTGGCCTGCAAAGGCAGTGAGAGGGCTACCCCCATCCCTTCCTTCAGGCTCTGCTCAAAACTCGACACCCCAAACCCTGAGTACTCCGTTCTGCCACCTCTGGTCTCTTGGCCCTCAATCCCCAACATGATGGTAGCTCCCGTTCAGCCCTGTCCAAACTCTTCTCAGTCCCGTTCATCCCTGTCAAACTCTTCTCTGTCCCGTCCAGCCCTGTCCAAACTCTTCTCTGATCCTGGTACCCCAATGGTGGAGGTAGTGGCTGTCTGGAGGTATATTTACCTGGGGGACAGGTAGTGGCTGTGACTGGGGTATATTTAGCTGGGGGACAGGTGGAGGTATATTTAGCTGTGACTGGGGGTATATTTTACCTGGGGGACAGGTAGTGGCTGTGTCTGGAGGTATATTTACCAGGTGGGGGACAGGTAGTGGCTGTGTCTGGGGGACAGGTAGTGGCTGTGACTGGGGGTATATTTAGCTGGGGGACAGGTAGTGGCTGTGACTGGAGGTATATTTAGCTGGGGGACAGGTAGTGGCTGTGACTGGGGGTATATTTAGCTGGGGGACAGGTAGTGGCTGTGACTGGGGGTATATTTAGCTGGGGGACAGGTAGTGGCTGTGACTGGAGGTATATTTACCTGGGGGACAGGTAGTGGCTGTGACTGGGGGACAGGTAGTGGCTGTGACTGGGGGACAGGTAGTGGCTGTGACTGGGGGACAGGTAGTGGCTGTGACTGGGGGACTGTGGACTGGGGGTATGGTGGCTGTGTCTGGAGGTTTATTTAGCTGGGGGGCAGGTAGTGGCTGTGACTGGAGGTATATTTAGCTGGGGGCAGGTAGTGGCTGTGACTGGGGGACAGGTAGTGGCTGTGACTGGGGGTATATTTAGCTGGGGGACAGGTAGTGGCTGTGACTGGGGGGACAGGTAGTGGCTGTGACTGGGGGACAGGTAGTGGCTGTGACTGGGGGGACAGGTAGTGGCTGTGACTGGGGGGACAGGTAGTGGCTGTGACTGGGGGACAGGTAGTGGCTGTGTCTGGAGGTATATTTAGCTGGGGGCAGGTAGTGGCTGTGACTGGGGGGACAGGTAGTGGCTGTGACTGGGGGTATATTTAGCAGGGGGACAGATAGTGGCTGTGACTGGGGACAGGTAGTGGCTGTGACTGAGGTATATTTAGCTGGGGGCAGGTAGTGGCTGTGACTGGGGACAGGTAGTGGCTGTGACTGGAGGTATGTTTAGCTGGGGGACAGGTAGTGGCTGTGACTGGGGGTATATTTAGCTGGGGGACAGATAGTGGCTGTGTCTGGGGGGACAGGCAGTGGCTGTGACTGGGGGTATATTTAGCTGGTGTACAGGTAGTGGCTGTGACTGGAGGTATATTTAGCTGGGGACAGGTAGTGGCTGTGACTGGGGGAATATTTAGCTGGGGGACAGGTAGTGGCTGTGACTGGAGGTATATTTAGCTGGGGGACAGGTAGTGGCTGTGACTGGAGGTATATTTAGCTGGGGGACAGGTGAGTGGCTGTGACTGGGGGTATATTTAGCTGGGGGACAGGTAGTGGCTGTGACTGGGGGTATATTTAGCTGGGGGACAGGTAGTGGCTGTGACTGGGGGGACAGGTAGTAGCTGTGACTGGAGGTATATTTAGCTAGGGGACAGGTAGTGGCTGTGACTGGGGGTATATTTAGCTGGGGGACAGGTAGTGGCTGTGACTGGAGGTATATTTAGCTGGGGGACAGGTAGTGGCTGTGTCTGGAGGTATATTTAGCTGGGGGACAGGTAGTGGCTGTGACTGGAGGTATATTTAGCTAGGGGACAGGTAGTGGCTGTGACTGGAGGTATATTTAGCTGGGGGACAGGTAGTGGCTGTGACTGGGGGTATATTTAGCTGGGGGACAGGTAGTGGCTGTGACTGGGGACAGGTAGTGGACAGGTAGTGGCTGTGACTGGAGGTATATTTAGCTGGGGACAGGTAGTGGCTGTGACTGGAGGTATATTTAGCTGGGGGACAGGTTGTGGCTGTGACTGGGGGTATATTTAGCTGGGGGACAGGTAGTGGCTGTGACTGGGGGTATATTTAGCTGGGGGCAGGTAGTGGCTGTGACTGGAGGTATATTTAGCTGGGGGACAGGTAGTGGCTGTGACTGGAGGTATATTTAGCTGGGGGACAGGTAGTAGCTGTGACTGGGGGTATATTTAGTTGGGGGACAGGTAGTGGCTGTGACTGGGGGTATATTTAGCTGGGGGACAGGTAGTGGCTGTGACTGGGTATATTTAGCTGGGGGACAGGTAGTGGCTGTGACTGGGGGACAGGTAGTGGCTGTGACTGGAGGTATATTTAGCTGGGGGACAGGTAGTGGCTGTGACTGGAGGTATATTTAGCTGGGGGACAGGTAGTGGCTGTGACTGGAGGTATATTTAGCTGGGGGACAGGTAGTAGCTGTGACTGGGGTATATTTAATTGGGGGACAGGTAGTGGCTGTGACTGGAGGTATATTTAGCTGGGGGACAGGTAGTGGCTGTGACTGGGGGTATATTTAGCTGGGGGACAGGTAGTGGCTGTGACTGGAGGTATATTTAGCTGGGGGACAGGTAGTGGCTGTGACTGGAGGTATATTTAGCTGGGGGACAGGTAGTGGCTGTGACTGGGGTATATTTAGCTGGGGGACAGGTAGTGGCTGTGACTGGGGGCATATTTAGGTGGGGGACAGGTAGTGGCTGTGACTGGGGGACAGGTAGTGGCTGTGACTGGAGGTATATTTAGCTGGGGGACAGGTAGTGGCTGTGTCTGGGGGTATATTTAGCTGGGGGACAGGTAGTGGCTGTGACTGGGGGACAGGTAGTGGCTGTGACTGGAGGTATATTTAGCTGGGGGACAGGTAGTGGCTGTGACTGGAGGTATATTTAGCTGGGGGACAGGTAGTGGCTGTGACTGGAGGTATATTTAGCTGGGGGACAGGTAGTGGCTGTGACTGGGGGACAGGTAGTGGCTGTGACTGGAGGTATATTTAGCTGGGGGACAGGTAGTGGCTGTGTCTGGAGGTATATTTAGCTGGGGACAGGTAGTGGCTGTGACTGGAGGGACAGGTAGTGGCTGTGACTGGAGGTATATTTAGCTGGGGGACAGGTAGTGGCTGTGACTGGGGGTATATTTAGTTGGGGGACAGGTAGTGGCTGTGACTGGAGGTATATTTAGCTGGGGGACAGGTAGTGGCTGTGACTGGAGGTATATTTAGCTGGGGTACAGGTAGTGGCTGTGACTGGGGGTATATTTAGCTGGGGGACAGATAGTGGCTGTGACTGGAGGTATATTTAGCTGGGGGACAGGTAGTGGCTGTGACTGGAGGTATATTTAGCTGGGGACAGGTAGTGGCTGTGACTGGGGGTATATTTAGTTGGGGGACAGGTAGTGGCTGTGACTGGAGGTATATTTAGCTGGGGGACAGGTAGTGGCTGTGTCTGGGTATATTTAGCTGGGGGACAGATAGTGGCTGTGACTGGAGGTATATTTAGCTAGGGGGGATCGTTTCAGTGTGGCTAGTAGTCCCTAGACTAGTAGTCCCGAGAAAGGCCAGAAGCTAGGAAGAAACCTAGAGAGGAACCAGGCTATGAGGGTGGCCGGGTGGAGTTGTAACATAACATGGCCAAGATGTTCAAATGTTCATAGGTGACCAGCAGGGTCAAATAGTAATAATCACAGTGGTTGTAGAGGGCGCAACAGGTCAGCACCTCAGGAGGAAATGTCAGTTGGCTTTTCATTTGCCGATCATTCAGAGTTAGAGACAGCAGGTGCAGTAGAGAGAGAGAGTGTCAAAAACAGCAGGTCTGGGACAGGTACTGGCTGTGACTGTCTTTTAATTACTGTCTTTCTGTTCTCCCCTTCTTTCTTTGAAAGAATTGTATCCACTTTTTGATCCTGTGAGATTCGTGACGTGACTTTTTTTGGGGGAAAATGGAGATATTTAGTTAGATTGCCTCTGTCGTTACCTCAGATTTCATCATCTGAGAGGGTGTTCTGTCTCACAGAGTGGATATAAGACAGCAGCCGATCCCACTGTCTGTCTGTCTGTCTGTCTGTCTGTCTGTCTGTCTGTCTGTCTGTCTGTCTGTCTGTCTGTCTGTCTGTCTGATCCTACTGCCTGTGTACTGATACTAATTCTGAAGTATAACTGTAGTTTTTTAAAACATTATCAGTAGTAATATGGGGGAGACCATGTGCTCTGCTACATTATCAGTATTAATATGAACCATGTGCTCTGCTACATTATCAGTAGTAATATTAACCATGTGCTCTGCTACATTATCAGTATTAATATGAACCATGTGCTCTGCTACATTATTAGTATTAATATTAACCATGTGCTCTGACTACATTATTAGTATTAATATTAACCATGTGCTCTACTACATTATCAGTATTAATATTAACCATGTGCTCTGCTACATTATCAGTATTAATATTAACCATGTGCTCTGCTACATTATTAGTATTAATATTAACCATGTGCTCTCTACATTATTAGTATCAGTATTAATATGAACCATGTGCTCTGCTACATTATCAGTAGTAATATGAACCATGTGCTCTGCTACATTATTAATATTAATATGAACCATGTGTTCTGCTACATTATCAGTATTAATATGAACCATGTGCTCTGCTACATTATCAGTATTAATATGAACCATGTGCTCTGCTACATTATTAGTATTAATATGAACCATGTGCTCTGCTACATTATCAGTATTAATATGAACCATGTGCTCTGCTACATTATCAGTATCAGTATTAATATGAACCATGTGCTCTGCTACATTATTAGTATTAATATTAACCATGTGCTCTGCTACATTATCAGTATTAATATTAACCATGTGCTCTGCTACATTATCAGTATTACTATTAACCATGTGCTCTGCTACATTATTAGTATCAGTATTAATATGAACCATGTGCTCTGCTACATTATCAGTATTAATATGAACCATGTGCTCTGCTACATTATCAGTATTAATATGAACCATGTGCTCTGCTACATTATCAGTAGTAATATGAACCATGTGCTCTGCTACATTATCAGTAGTAATATGAACCATGTGCTCTGCTACATTATCAGTAGTAATATGAACCCTGTGCTCTGCTACATTATCAGTATTAATATGAACCATGTGCTCTGCTACATTATTAGTATTAATATGAACCATGTGCTCTGCTACATTATCAGTATTAATATTAACCATGTGCTCTGCTACATTATCAGTATTACTATTAACCATGTGCTCTGCTACATTATCAGTATTAATATTAACCATGTGTACATTATTAGTATTAATATGAACCATGTGCTCTGCTACATTATCAGTATTAATATGAACCCTGTGCTCTGCTACATTATTAGTATTAATATGAACCATGTGCTCTGCTACATTATTAGTATTAATTTGAACCATGTGCTCTACTACATTATTAGTATTAATATGAACCATGTGCTCTGCTACATTATTAGTATCAGTATTAATATTAACCATGTGCTCTGCTACATTATTAGTAGTAATATGAACCATGTGCTCTGCTACATTATCAGTATTAATATTAACCATGTGCTCTGCTACATTATTAGTATTAATATTAACCATGTGCTCTGCTACATTATCAGTATTAATATGAACCATGTGCTCTGCTACATTATCAGTATTAATATTAACCATGTGCTCTGCTACATTATCAGTATTAATATTAACCATGTGCTCTGCTACATTATTAGTATCAGTATTAATATTAACCATGTGCTCTGCTACATTATTAGTAGTAATATGAACCATGTGCTCTGCTACATTATTAGTATCAGTATTAATATGAACCATGTGCTCTGCTACATTATTAGTATCAGTATTACTATTAACCATGTGCTCTGCTACATTATCAGTATTAATATTAACCATGTGCTCTGCTACATTATTAGTATTAATATGAACCATGTGCTCTGCTACATTATTAGTATCAGTAGTAATATGAACCATGTGCTCTGCTACATTATCAGTATTAATATGAACCATGTGCTCTGCTACATTATCAGTATTAATATGAACCATGTGCTCTGCTACATTATCAGTATTAATATGAACCATGTGCTCTGCTACATTATCAGTATTAATATTAACCATGTGCTCTGCTACATTATTAGTATCAGTAGTAATATTAACCATGTGCTCTGCTACATTATCAGTATTAATATGAACCATGTGCTCTGCTACATTATTAGTATCAGTATTAATATGAACCATGTGCTCTGCTACATTATCAGTAGTAATATGAACCATGTGCACTGCTACATTATTAGTATTAATATGAACCATGTGCTCTGCTACATTATCAGTAGTAATATGAACCATGTGCTCTGCTACATTATCAGTATTAATATGAACCATGTGCTCTGCTACATTGTCAGTATCAATATTAACCATGTGCTCTGCTACATTATCAGTATTATTATGAACCATGTGCTCTGCTACATTATCAGTATCAATATTAACCATGTGCTCTGCTACATTATCAGTAGTAATATGAACCATGTGCTCTGCTACATTATCAGTATTAGTATTAATATGAACCATGTGCTCTGCTACATTATTAGTATCAGTATTAATATTAACCATGTGTTCTGCTACATTATTAGTATTAACATGAACCCTGTGCTCTGCTACATTATTAGTATTAATATGAACCCTGTGCTCTGCTACATTAATAGTATTAATATGAACCCTGTGCTCTGCTACATTATTAGTATTAATATGAACCCTGTGCTCTGCTACATTATTAGTATTAATATGAACCCTGTGCTCTGCTACATTATTAGTATTAATATGAACCATGTGCTCTGCTACATTATTAGTATCAGTATTAATATTAACCATGTGCTCTGCTACATTATTAGTATTAATATGAACCATGTTCTCTGCTACATTATTAGTATCAGTAGTAATATTAACCATGTGCTCTGCTACATTATCAGTATTAATATGAACCATGTGCTCTGCTACATTATCAGTATTAATATTAACCATGTGCTCTGCTACATTATCAGTATTAATATTAACCATGTGCTCTGCTACATTATTAGTAACAGTATTAATATTAACCATGTGCTCTGCTACATTATTAGTATCAGTATTAATATGAACCATGTGCTCTGCTACATTATCAGTATTACTATTAACCATGTGCTCTGCTACATTATCAGTATTAATATTAACCATGTGCTCTGCTACATTATTAGTATTAATATGAACCATGTGCTCTGCTACATTATTAGTATCAGTAGTAATATTAACCATGTGCTCTGCTACATTATCAGTATTAATATGAACCATGTGCTCTGCTACATTATCAGTATTAATGTGAACCATGTGCTCTGCTACATTATCAGTATTAATATGAACCATGTGCTCTGCTACATTATCAGTATTAATATTAACCATGTGCTCTGCTACATTATTAGTATCAGTATTAATATTAACCATGTGCTCTGCTACATTATCAGTAGTAATATGAACCATGTGCTCTGCTACATTATTAGTATTAATATGAACCATGTGCTCTGCTACATTATCAGTAGTAATATGAACCATGTGCTCTGCTACATTATCAGTATCAATATTAACCATGTGCTCTGCTACATTATCAGTATTAATATGAACCATGTGCTCTGCTACATTATCAGTATCAATATTAACCATGTGCTCTGCTACATTATCAGTAGTAATATGAACCATGTGCTCTGCTACATTATCAGTATTAGTATTAATATGAACCATGTGCTCTGCTACATTATTAGTATTAATATGAACCATGTGCTCTGCTACATTATTAGTATTAATATGAACCCTGTGCTCTGCTACATTATTAGTATTAATATGAACCCTGTGCTCTGCTACATTATTAGTATTAATATGAACCCTGTGCTCTGCTACACTATTAGTATTAATATGAACCCTGTGCTCTGCTACATTATCAGTATTAATATTAACCATGTGCTCTGCTACATTATTAGTATTAATATGAACCATGTGCTCTGCTACATTATTAGTATCAGTAGTAATATTAACCATGTGCTCTGCTACATTATCAGTATTAATATGAACCATGTGCTCTGCTACATTATCAGTATTAATGTGAACCATGTGCTCTGCTACATTATCAGTATTAATATGAACCATGTGCTCTGCTACATTATCAGTATCAATATTAACCATGTGCTCTGCTACATTATCAGTATTAATATGAACCATGTGCTCTGCTACATTATCAGTATCAATATTAACCATGTGCTCTGCTACATTATCAGTAGTAATATGAACCATGTGCTCTGCTACATTATCAGTATTAGTATTAATATGAACCATGTGCTCTGCTACATTATTAGTATTAATATGAACCATGTGCTCTGCTACATTATTAGTATTAATATGAACCCTGTGCTCTGCTACATTATTAGTATTAATATGAACCCTGTGCTCTGCTACATTATTAGTATTAATATGAACCCTGTGCTCTGCTACATTATCAGTATTAATATGAACCATGTGCTCTGCTACATTATCAGTATCAATATTAACCATGTGCTCTGCTACATTATCAGTATTAATATGAACCATGTGCTCTGCTACATTATCAGTATCAATATTAACCATGTGATCTGCTACATTATCAGTATTAGTATTAATATGAACCATGTGCTCTGCTACATTATCAGTATTAGTATTAATATGAACCATGTGCTCTGCTACATTATTAGTATTAATATGAACCATGTGCTCTGCTACATTATTAGTATTAATATGAACCCTGTGCTCTGCTACATTATTAGTATTAATATGAACCCTGTGCTCTGCTACATTATTAGTATTAATATGAACCCTGTGCTCTGCTACACTATTAGTATTAATATGAACCCTGTGCTCTGCTACATTATCAGTTGTAATATGAACCATGTGCTCTGCTACATTATCAGTAGTAATATGAACCATGTGCTCTGCTACATTATCAGTAGTAATATGAACCATGTGCTCTGCTACATTATCAGTAGTAATATGAACCATGTGCTCTGCTCCATTATCAGTAGTAATATGAACCATGTGCTCCTCTACATTATCAGTAGTAATATGAACCATGTGCTCTGCTCCATTATCAGTAGTAATATGAACCATGTGCTCTTCTACATTATCAGTAGTAATATGAACCATGTGCTCTGCTACATTATCAGCAGTAATATGAACCATGTGCTCTGCTACATTATCAGTAGTAATATGAACCATGTGCTCTGCTACTCTGCACTCTCATTTGAAGCCTCATTATGTACCAGATGTCATTCCCCTCCCTGGGTTGGTCCAGCCAGCGAGCTTCAACTCCCTGTCCACTGCCCAGCCAGCTTAGTCTTTGCAGGGATTTAGGGTTGTATCCCAAATAGCACCCAGTTCTCTGTGAAATGCGCTAGATCCCATAGGGCTGTGGTCAAATGAAGTGCACTATCTAGGGAAAGGGGTGCTATTTGAGCCACGGCCTTTTATACAGTGGGAAAGTGTTGTAATTACTGTGTGCATCTAATGTTCCTCCACTGGTGAGAGTGTTGGGAAGCCCAGTAAACAGTAGGATCATGCCCACACAGATACACAACCAGATCCTGCTACAGTAGCTTGGGGCGGCAGGTTGGCGTAGAGTGTGTGTGTTGTCGTACAGTGTGTGTTGTCGTACAGTGTAAGTGTGTGTGTGTGTTGTCGTACAGTGTGTGTGTGTGTGTTGTCGTACAGTGTGTGTGTGTGTTGTCGTACAGTGTGTGTGTGTGTGTTGTCGTACAGTGTGAGTGTGTGTGTGTGTGTTGTCGTACAGTGTGAGTGTGTGTGTTGTCTTACAGTGTGTGTGTGTGTGTGTGTGTTGTCATACAGTGTGAGTGTGTGTGTTGTCGTACATTGTGAGTGTGTGTGTTGTCGTACAGTGTGAGTGTGTGTGTGTTGTCGTACAGTGTGTGTGTGTGTGTGTGTGTGTGTGTGTGTGTGTGTGTGTGTGTGTTGCCGTACATTGTGAGTGTGTGTGTGTTGTCGTCCATTGTGAGTGTGTGTGTTGTCGTCCATTGTGAGTGTGTGTGTTGTCGTACAGTGTGAGTGTGTGTGTGTGTGTTGGCGTACAGTGTGAGTGTGTGTGTGTTTTGTCGTACAGTGTGAGTGTGTGTGTGTTGTCGTACAGTGTGAGTGTGTGTGTGTTGTCGTACAGTGTGAGTGTGTGTGAGTTGTCGTACAGTGTGTGTGTGTGTGTGTGTGTGTGTGTGTGTGTGTTGTCGTACAGTGTGAGAGTGTGTGTGTTGTCGTACAGTGTGTGTGTGTTGTCGTACAGTGTGATTGTGTGTGAGTTTGCGTCTCGTAAGCGGTTGTTGTATAACAGGCAGCTGTAAACTGCTGGAAGGCGCTGAGTGATTCCCTCTGCATCGTAGTGACGCTGACGCTGCCTTCTGTTACCGAGCTGTTGCTAGGCTTCTCTGCTCTGTAGCAACCAAGGAGGGAAGCGTTTTCATTTCTGCAGTGAATTTATCCTGTCAAATATTTAATCTTCAGGCAAAACACAGTAACATGAGATGAACTCTCTGTAAACACCAAGGTTATTATAGTTCTGTTATTATTAGTAGTAAACACGGTAATATGTGATGAACTCTCTGTAAACAACAAGGTTATTATAGTTATGTTATTATTAGTTGTAAACATCAAGGTTATTATAGTTCTGTTAGTGGTAGTGTAGAGCCAGTGGGTGGGGTAGTGTAGAGACTCAGTGACGGGCCACTGTCTCTCCTACTGTGGCAGTACTCAGTGACGGGCCACTGTCTCTCCTACTGTTTCAGTACTCAGTGACGGGCCACTGTCTCTCCTACTGTTTCAGTACTCAGTGACGGGCCACTGTCTCTCCTACTGTTTCAGTACTCAGTGACGGGCCACTGTCTCTCCTACTGTTTCAGTACTCAGTGACGTGCCACTGTCTCTCCTACTGTTTCAGTACTCAGTGACGGACCACTGTCTCTCCTACTGTTTCAGTACTCAGTGACGGGCCACTGTCTGTCCTACTGTTTCAGTACTCAGTGACGGGCCACTGTCTCTCCTACTGTTTCAGTACTCAGTGACTGACCACTGTCTCTCCTTCTGTGTGGCAGTACTCAGTGACGGACCACTGTCTCTCCTACTGTTTCAGTACTCAGTGACGGGCCACTGTCTCTCCTACTGTTTCAGTACTCAGTGACGGGCCACTGTCTCTCCTACTGTTTCAGTACTCAGTGACGGGCCACTGTCTCTCCTACTGTTTCAGTACTCAGTGACGGGCCACTGTCTCTCCTACTGTTTCAGTACTCAGTGACGGGCCACTGTCTCTCCTACTGTTTCAGTACTCAGTGACGGACCACTGTCTCTCCTACTGTTTCAGTACTCAGTGACAGGCCACTGTCTCTCCTACTGTTTCAGTACTCAGTGACAGGCCACTGTCTCTCCTACTGTTTCAGTACTCAGTGACGGGCCACTGTCTCTCCTACTGTTTCAGTACTCAGTGACGGGCCACTGTCTCTCCTACTGTTTCAGTACTCAGTGACGGGCCACTGTCTCTCCTACTGTGTCAGTACTCAGTGACGGGCCACTGTCTCTCCTACTGTGTGGCAGTACTCAGTGACGGGCCACTGTCTCTCCTACTGTTTCAGTACTCAGTGACGGGCCACTGTCTCTCCTTCTGTCTGGCAGTACTCAGTGACGGGCCACTGTCTCTCCTACTGTGGCAGTACTCAGTGACGGGCCACTGTCTCTCCTACTGTTTGGCAGTACTCAGTGACGGGCCACTGTCTCTCCTACTGTTTCAGTACTCAGTGACGGGCCACTGTCTCTCCTACTGTTTCAGTACTCAGTGACGGGCCACTGTCTCTCCTACTGTTTCAGTACTCAGTGACGGGCCACTGTCTCTCCTTCTGTCTGGCAGTACTCAGTGACGGGCTACTGTCTCTCCTACTGTTTCAGTACTCAGTGACGGGCCACTGTCTCTCCTGCTGTTTCAGTACTCAGTGACGGACCACTGTCTCTCCTACTGTTTCAGTACTCAGTGACAGGCCACTGTCTCCTACTGTTTCAGTACTCAGTGACGGGCCACTGTCTCTCCTACTGTTTCAGTACTCAGTGACGGGCCACTGTCTCTCCTACTGTTTCAGTACTCAGTGACGGACCACTGTCTCTCCTACTGTTTCAGTACTCAGTGACGGGCCACTGTCTCTCCTGCTGTTTCAGTACTCAGTGACGGACCACTGTCTCTCCTACTGTTTCAGTACTCAGTGACGGGCCACTGTCTCTCCTTCTGTGTGGCAGTACTCAGTGACGGGCCACTGTCTCTCCTACAGTTTCAGTACTCAGTGACGGGCCACTGTCTCTCCTACTGTTTCAGTACTCAGTGACGGCCACTGTCTCTCCTACTGTGTGGCAGTACTCAGTGACGGACCACTGTCTCTCCTACTGTTTCAGTACTCAGTGACGGGCCACTGTCTCCTACTGTTTCAGTACTCAGTGACGGGCCACTGTCTCTCCTACTGGGTGGCAGTACTCAGTGACGGGCCACTGTCTCTCCTACTGTTTCAGTACTCAGTGACGGACCACTGTCTCTCCTACTGTTTCAGTACTCAGTGACGGGCCACTGTCTCTCCTGCTGTTTCAGTACTCAGTGACGGACCACTGTCTCTCCTACTGTTTCAGTACTCAGTGACAGGCCACTGTCTCCTACTGTTTCAGTACTCAGTGACAGGCCACTGTCTCTCCTGCTGTTTCAGTACTCAGTGACGGACCACTGTCTCTCCTACTGTTTCAGTACTCAGTGACAGGCCACTGTCTCCTACTGTTTCAGTACTCAGTGACGGGCCACTGTCTCTCCTACTGTTTCAGTACTCAGTGACGGGCCACTGTCTCTCCTACTGTTTCAGTACTCAGTGACGTGCCACTGTCTCTCCTACTGTTTCAGTACTCAGTGACGGGCCACTGTCTCTCCTGCTGTTTCAGTACTCAGTGACGGACCACTGTCTCTCCTACTGTTTCAGTACTCAGTGACAGGCCACTGTCTCCTACTGTTTCAGTACTCAGTGACGGGCCACTGTCTCTCCTACTGTTTCAGTACTCAGTGACGGGCCTCTGTCTCTCCTACTGTTTCAGTACTCAGTGACGGACCACTGTCTCTCCTACTGTTTCAGTACTCAGTGACGGGCCACTGTCTCTCCTACTGTTTCAGTACTCAGTGACAGGCCACTGTCTCTCCTACTGTGTGGCAGTACTCAGTGACGGGCCACTGTCTCTCCTACTGTTTCAGTACTCAGTGACAGGCCACTGTCTCTCCTACTGTTTCAGTACTCAGTGACAGGCCACTGTCTCTCCTACTGTTTCAGTACTCAGTGACGGGCCACTGTCTCTCCTACTGTTTCAGTACTCAGTGACGGGCCACTGTCTCTCCTACTGTGTGGCAGTACTCAGTGACAGGCCACTGTCTCTCCTACTGTTTCAGTACTCAGTGACGGGCCACTGTCTCTCCTACTGTTTCAGTACTCAGTGACAGGCCACTGTCTCTCCTACTGTTTCAGTACTCAGTGACGGGCCACTGTCTCTCCTACTGTTTCAGTACTCAGTAACGGGCCACTGTCTCTCCTACTGTTTCAGTACTCAGTGACTGGCCACTGTCTCTCCTACTGTTTCAGTACTCAGTGACGGGCCACTGTCTCTCCTACTGTGTGGCAGTACTCAGTGACGGGCCACTGTCTCTCCTACTGTTTCAGTACTCAGTGACGGACCACTGTCTCTCCTACTGTTTCAGTACTCAGTGACGGGCCACTGTCTCTCCTACTGTTTCAGTACTCAGTGACTGGCCACTGTCTCTCCTACTGTTTCAGTACTCAGTGACGGGCCACTGTCTCTCCTACTGTTTCAGTACTCAGTGACGGGCCACTGTCTCTCCTACTGTTTCAGTACTCAGTGACGGGCCACTGTCTCTCCTACTGTTTCAGTACTCAGTGACGGACCACTGTCTCTCCTACTGGGTGGCAGTACTCAGTGACGGGCCACTGTCTCTCCTACTGTTTCAGTACTCAGTGACAGGCCACTGTCTCTCCTACTGTTTCAGTACTCAGTGACGGGCCACTGTCTCTCCTACTGTTTCAGTACTCAGTGACGGGCCACTGTCTCTCCTACTGTTTCAGTACTCAGTGACTGGCCACTGTCTCTCCTACTGTTTCAGTACTCAGTGACGGGCCACTGTCTCTCCTACTGTTTCAGTACTCAGTGACGGGCCACTGTCTCTCCTACTGTTTCAGTACTCAGTGACGGGCCACTGTCTCTCCTACTGTTTCAGTACTCAGTGAGGGCCACTGTCTCTCCTACTGTTTCAGTACTCAGTGACGGGCCACTGTCTCTCCTACTGTTTCAGTACTCAGTGACGGACCACTGTCTCTCCTACTGTTTCAGTACTCAGTGACGGGCCACTGTCTCTCCTACTGTTTCAGTACTCAGTGACGGGCCACTGTCTCTCCTACTGTTTCAGTACTCAGTGACGGGCCACTGTCTCTCCTACTGTTTCAGTACTCAGTGACGGGCCACTGTCTCTCCTACTGTTTCAGTACTCAGTGACAGGCCACTGTCTCTCCCACTGTGTGGCAGTACTCTCTGTACTCTCTGTCTGTACTCTCTGTCTGTCTGTACTCTCTGTCTGTCTGTCTGTCTGTACTCTCTGTACTCTCTGTACTCTCTGTTCTGTCTGTTCTGTATGTCTCTACTCTCTCAGACAGATCTCCCACAGAGTGTGTGTGGTTCAGACAGAGCTGTCTAATTGAAATGAAGTCCTCCACTCTCCTGTCTTAATTACCTGAAGAGGAGAGAGAAGTGACAGAACGCAGCGGAAGTCAAGAGCTCCCCCCGACTCTCTCCGTCTGCCTCCGTGGCTGTCTGTGTGTTTTAACATGTAGTCTAACATGTCTTTAGTGGTGGGAGCTCCCCTGACTCTCTCTGTCTGTGTGTTTTAACATGTAGTCTAACATGTCTTTAGTGATGGGAGCTCCCTGACTCTCTCTGTCTGTGTGTTTTAACATGTAGTCTAACATGTCTTTAGTGGTGGGAGCTCCCTGACTCTCTCTGTCTGTGTGTTTTAACATGTAGTCTAACATGGTGGGAATGTAGCATGTATCTCTACTTTGCCTGTATTTGGCTCTATTCATTGTTCCCTCCATCCATACCAGTCTCCCAGGCAGCAGCTACTCTTCCTGGGGTTTATTATGGATCCCCATTAGTTCCTGCCAAGGCAGCAGCTACTCTTCCTGGGGTTTATTATGGATCCCCATTATTTCCTGCCAAGGCAGCAGCTACTCTTCCTGGGGTTTATTATGGATCCCCATTAGTTCCTGCCAAGGCAGCAGCTACTCTTCCTGGGGTTTATTATGGATCCCCATTAGTTCCTGCCAAGGCAGCAGCTACTCTTCCTGGGGTTTATTATGGATCCCCATTAGTTCCTGCCAAGGCAGCAGCTACTCTTCCTGGGGTTTATTATGGATCCCCATTAGTTCCTGCCAAGGCATCAGCTACTCTTCCTGGGTTTATTATGGACCCCCATTAGTTCCTGCCAAGGCAATAGCTACACTTCCTGGGGTTTATTATGGATCCCCATTAGTTCCTGCCAAGGCAGCAGCTACTCTTCCTGGGGTTTATTATGGATCCCCATTAGTTCCTGTTGAGGCAGCAGCTACTCTTCCTGGGGTTTATTATGGATCCCCATTAGTTCCTGCCAAGGCAGCAGCTACTCTTCCTGGGGTTTATTATGGATCCCCATTAGTTCCTGCCAAGGCAGCAGCTACTCTTCCTGGGGTTTATTATGGATCCCCATTTAGTTCCTGTCAAGGCAGCAGCTACACTTCCTGGGGTTTATTATGGATCCCCATTAGTTCCTGCCAAGGCATCAGCTACTCTTCCTGGGGTTTATTATGGATCCCCATTAGTTCCTGTCAAGGCAGCAGCTACACTTCCTGGGGTTTATTATGGATCCCCATTAGTTCCTGCCAAGGCAGCAGCTACACTTCCTGGGGTTTATTATGGACCCCCATTAGTTCCTGCCAAGGCAGCAGCTACACTTCCTGGGGTTTATTATGGATCCCCATTAGTTCCTGCCAAGGCAGCAGCTACACTTCCTGGGGTTTATTATGGATCCCCATTAGTTCCTGCCAAGGCAGCAGCTACTCTTCGTGGGGTTTATTATGGATCCCCATTAGTTCCTGCCAAGGCAGCAGCTACTCTTCCTGGGGTTTATTATGGATCCCCATTTAGTTCCTGTCAAGGCAGCAGCTACACTTCCTGGGGTTTATTATGGATCCCCATTAGTTCCTGCCAAGGCAGCAGCTACACTTCCTGGGGTTTATTATGGATCCCCATTAGTTCCTGCCAAGGCATCAGCTACTCTTCCTGGGGTTTATTATGGATCCCCATTAGTTCCTGCCATGGCAGCAGCTACTCTTCCTGGGGTTTATTATGGATCCCCATTAGTTCCTGCCAAGGCAGCAGCTACTCTTCCTGGGGTTTATTATGGATCCCCATTAGTTCCTGCCAAGGCAGCAGCTACTCTTCCTGGGGTTTATTATGGATCCCCATTAGTTCCTGCCAAGGCATCAGCTACTCTTCCTGGGGTTTATTATGGATCCCCATTAGTTCCTGCCATGGCAGCAGCTACTCTTCCTGGGGTTTATTATGGATCCCCATTAGTTCCTGCCAAGGCAGCAGCTACTCTTCCTGGGGTTTATTATGGATCCCCATTAGTTCCTGCCAAGGCAGCAGCTACACTTCCTGGGGTTTATTATGGATCCCCATTAGTTCCTGCCAACGCATTTGCTACACTTCCTGGGGTTTAAACAAATGAAGGCATAACAGAATGTTTGTGTTTCTTCACAGTCCCTGCTGTTCCATAAGGTGTATTTTTACCTGCTTTTTAAATCTGATTCTTCTGCTGCATCAGTTACCTGATGTGGATTAGAGTTCCGTGTAGTCATGTCTCTATGTAGTACTGTGGAATAGAGTTACATGTAGTCATGGCTCTATGTAGTACTGTGGAATAGAGTTCCATGTAGTCATGGCTCTATGTAGTACTGTGGAATAGAGTTCAATGTAGTCATGGCTCTATGTAGTACTGTGGAATAGAGTTCCATGTAGTACTGTGGAATAGAGTTCCATGTAGTCATGGCTCTATGTAGTACTGTGGAATAGAGTTCCATGTAGTCATGGCTCTATGTAGTACTGTGGAATAGAGTTCCATGTAGTCATGGCTCTATGTAGTACTGTGGAATAGAGTTCCATGTAGTCATGGCTCTATGTAATACTGTGGAATAGAGTTCCATGTAGTCATGGCTCTATGGGGTACTGTGCAATAGAGTCCCATGTAGTCATGGCTCTATGTAGTACTGTGCAATAGAGTCCCATGTAGTCATGGCTCTATGTAGTACTGTGGAATAGAGTTCCATGTAGTCATGGCTCTATGTAGTACTGTGGAATATAGTTCCATGTGGTCATGGCTCTATGTAGTACTGTGGAATAGAGCTCCATGTAGTCATGGCTCTATGTAGTACTGTGGAATAGAGTTCCATGTAGTCATGGCTCTATGTAGTACTGTGGAATAGAGTTCCATGTAGTCATGGCTCTATGTAGTACTGTGGAATAGAGTTCCATGTAGTACTGTGGAATAGAGTTCCATGTAGTCATGGCTCTATGTAGTACTGTGGAATAGAGTTCCATGTAGTCATGGCTCTATGTAGTACTGTGGAATAGAGTTCCATGTAGTCATGGCTCTATGTAGTACTGTGGAATAGAGTTCCATGCATTACTGTGGAATAGAGTTCCATGTAGTCATGTCTCTATGTGGTACTGTGGAATAGAGTTCCATGTAGTCATGGCTCTATGTAGTACTGTGGAATAGAGTTCCATGTAGTCATGGCTTTATGTAATACTGTGGAATAGAGTTCCATGTAGTCATGGCTCTATGTAGTACTGTGCAATAGAGTCCCATGTAGTCATGGCTCTATGTAGTACTGTGCAATAGAGTCCCATGTAGTCATGGCTCTATGTAGTACTGTGGAATAGAGTTCCATGTAGTCATGTCTCTATGTAGTACTGTGGAATAGAGTTCCATGTGGTCATGGCTCTATGTAGTACTGTGGAATAGAGTTCCATGTAGTCATGGCTCTATGTAGTACTGTGGAATAGAGTTCCATGTAGTCATGGCTCTATGTAGTACTGTGGAATAGAGTTCCATGTAGTCATGGCTCTATGTAGTACTGAATGGTTCCAGAGTTCCACTGTGGAATAGAGTTCATGGCTCTATGTAATACTGTGGAATAGAGTTCCATGTAGTCATGGCTCTATGTAGTACTGTGCAATAGAGTCCCATGTAGTCATGGCTCTATGTAGTACTGTGCAATAGAGTCCCATGTAGTCATGGCTCTATGTAGTACTGTGGAATAGAGTTCCATGTAGTCATGGCTCTATGTAGTACTGTGGAATATAGTTCCATGTGGTCATGGCTCTATGTAGTACTGTGGAATAGAGTTCCATGTAGTCATGGCTCTATGTAGTACTGTGGAATAGAGTTCCATGTAGTCATGGCTCTATGTAGTACTGTGGAATAGAGTTCCATGTAGTCATGGCTCTATGTAGTACTGTGGAATAGAGTTCCATGTAGTACTGTGGAATGGAGTTCCATGTAGTCATGTCTCTATGTAGTACTGTGGAATAGAGTTCCATGTAGTCATGGCTCTATGTAGTACTGTGGAATAGAGTTCCATGTAGTCATGGCTCTATGTAGTACTGTGGAATAGAGTTCCATGCATTACTGTGGAATAGAGTTCCATGTAGTCATGTCTCTATGTGGTACTGTGGAATAGAGTTCCATGTAGTCATGGCTCTATGTAGTACTGTGGAATAGAGTTCCATGTAGTCATGGCTTTATGTAATACTGTGGAATAGAGTTCCATGTAGTCATGGCTCTATGTAGTACTGTGCAATAGAGTCCCATGTAGTCATGGCTCTATGTAGTACTGTGCAATAGAGTCCCATGTAGTCATGGCTCTATGTAGTACTGTGGAATAGAGTTCCATGTAGTCATGGCTCTATGTAGTACTGTGGAATAGAGTTCCATGTGGTCATGGCTCTATGTAGTACTGTGGAATAGAGTTCCATGTAGTCATGGCTCTATGTAGTACTGTGGAATAGAGTTCCATGTAGTCATGGCTCTATGTAGTACTGTGGAATAGAGTTCCATGTTGTCATGGCTCTATGTAGTAGTGTGAAATAGAGTTCCATGTGGTCATGGCTCTATGTAGGACTGTGGAATAGAGTTCCATGTGGTCATGGCTCTATGTAGTACTGTGCACCTCCCAAAGTCTGTTCTGGACTTGGGGACTGTGAAGTTTAGACCTCTGGTGACATGTCTTGTGGGGTATGTATGGGTGACTGAGCTGTGTGCTAGTAGTTTAAACAGACCTCTGGTGGCATGTCTTGTGGGGTATCCATTGGTGACTGAGCTGTGTGCTAGTAGTTTAAACAGACCTCTGGTGACATGTCTTGTGGGGTATGTATGGGTGTCTGAGCTGTGTGCTAGTAGTTTAAACAGACCTCTGGTGACATGTCTTGTGGGGTATCCATTGGTGACTGAGCTGTGTGCTAGTAGTTTAAACAGACCTCTGGTGACATGTCTTGTGGGGTATGTATGGGTGACTGAGCTGTGTGCTAGTAGTTTAAACAGACCTCTGGTGGCATGTCTTGTGGGGTATCCATTGGTGACTGAGCTGTGTGTCAGTAGTTTAAACAGACAGCTTGGTGCATTCAGCTTGTCAACTCTTCTTTCAAAAACAAGTAGTGAAGAAGTCATTCTCTCCTCCACTTTGAGCCAGGAGAGTTGACATGCATATTATTATTGCTAGCTCTCCATGTACATTTAAGGGCCAGCCGTGCTGCCCTGTTCTGAGACAGCTGTAATTTACCAAGTCCCTCATTGTGGCTCTTGACCAAATGACTGAACAGTCGTCCAGGTGCGACAAAACTAGTGCCTGTAGGACCTGCCTTGTTCATAGTGTTGTTAAGAAGGTAGAAACTAGGGCCTGTAGGACCTGCCTTGTTGATAGTGTTGTTAAGAAGATAGAAACTAGGGCCTGTAGGACCTGCCTTGTTGATAGTGTTGTTAAGAAGATAGAAACTAGGGCCTGTAGGACCTGCCTTGTTGATAGTGTTGTTAAGAAGATAGAAACTAGGGCCTGTAGGACCTGCCTTGTTGATAGTGTTGTTAAGAAGGTAGAAACTAGGGCCTGTAGGACCTGCCTTGTTGATAGTGTTGTTAAGAAGATAGAAACTAGGGCCTATAGGACCTGCCTTGTTGATAGTGTTGTTGAGAAGGTAGAAACTTGGGCCCGTAGAACCTGCCTTGTTGATAGTGTTGTTAAGAAGGTAGAAACTAGGGCCTGTAGGACCTGCCTTGTTGATAGTGTTGTTTAGAATGCAGAGCAGCACTTTATTATGGACCGACTTCAATCCAGGTTTAGGGTTTAGTGAATCATTTGTCCCAAATACATTGCTTTCAGTTTTTAATATATATTTAGGACTAGCTTATTACTTGCCACCCATTGTGAAACAGACTGCAGCTCTTTGTTCAGTGTTGCAGTGATTTCACTTGCTGTGATCGCTGACATGTATAATGATGAGTCATCAGCATACATAGACGAACACAGCATTTTCTCAGAGCCAATGGCAGCTCATTAGTAAAGATTGAACAAAGCAAGGGGCCTAGACAGCTGCCCTGGGGAATGCCTGACTCTACCAGGATTATGTTGGCTTCCGTTAAAGAACACCCTCTGTGTTCTGTTAGACAGGTAACTCTTTATCCACAGTATAGCAGGGGGTGTAAAGCCATAACACATTCTAGAACACCCTCTGTGTTCTGTTAGACAGGTAACTCTTTATCCACAATATATATAACACCGATGTTTTTCCAACAGCAGATTAATATATCGCAGATTATGACCGATAATGTCAGAAGCTGGACTGAAGTCTAAAAAAAACATCCCCACAATCTGATAATTTTCAATTTCTCTCAGCCAATCAGTCATTTGTGTAAGTGCTATGCTTATTGAATGCCCTTCCTTATAATTGTGCTGAAAATGTTAACTTGTTTACAGTGAACTAGCATTGTATCTATATTGTTCAGTGTTGCAGTGATTTCACTTGCTGTGGTCGCTGACGTGTATAATATTAAGTCATCAGCATACATAGACACACAGTATTTAGTTATTCGGTAGAGCAGGGCGCTTGCCTTGCGCTTGGGTTGTCGGTTCGATTCCCATTTTGATAAAGAGTGTCTGATAAATGGCTAAAATGTAAAAATGTAGTAAAGATTTGATTATGGATTATGTTGGAGAGGCTTCCAATAACACCCTCTGTGTTCTGTTAGACAGGTAACGCTCCAGTCACGATATAGCAGGGGGTGTACAGCCATAACACCAAGGCCCTTCTCCCTTGATTGCTCAGTTTGGCCAGGTGGCCAGCTCTAGGAAGAGTCTTGGTGGTTCCAAACTTCTTCCATTTACGAATAATGTAGGCCACAGTGTTCTTGGGGACCTTCAATGATGCAGAAATATTTGGGTACCCTTACCTAGATCTGTGCCTTAACACAACCCTATCTCAGAGCTCTACAGACAATTCCTTTGACCTCATGGCTGGGGTTTTGCTCTGACATGCACTGTCAACTGTGGGACCTTATATAGACAGCTGTGTACCTTCCAAATCAGGTCCAATCAATTGACTTTACCACAGGTGGACTCCAGTCAAGTTGTAGAAACATCTCAATGGAAAGTCTCATAGCGAATGGTCTGAGTACTCATGTAAATACGCTATTTCTGTTTTTAATATTTAATACATTTGAAAACAATTCTAAACCTGTTTTTGCGTTGTCATTATGGGTTATAGTGTGAAGATTGATGATGGTTTTTGTTTTATTATGTAATCCATTTTAGAATAAGGCGTAATATAACATAACAAAATGTGGAAAATGTGAAGGGGTCTGAATACTTTTCCAAATGCACGACAGCTGATAACGCATGTTGTGCTGCACACAGTGGACTTCCTAGGGAACACCAGCTCAATGCAGTATCTCTCTGGTTCATAGGCTCATGATGACCGCAGACAATTAGCATCAACAGAGGTATTCAGGGCAGTGAGGTGGACATAAACAAAGTTGTATTGTCTGACGGGATGTACATTTGTTACAGCATTATGACAACTCAGCATCACAATGGCAGGGTAGCCTAGTGGTTAGAGCGTTGGGCCAGTAACCAGCAGGTAGCCTAGTGATTAGAGCGTTGGGCCAGTAACCAGCAGGTAGCCTAGTGATTAGAGCGTTGGGCCAGTAACCAGCAGGTAGCCTAGTGGTTAGAGCGTTGGGCCAGTAACCAGCAGGTAGCCTAGTGGTTAGAGCGTTGGACTAGTAACCAGCAGGTAGCCTAGTGGTTAGAGCGTTGGGTCAGTAACAGCAGGTAGCCTAGTGGTAGCCTAGTGGTTAGAGCGTTGGGCCAGTAACCAGCAGGTAGCCTAGTGGTTAGAGCATTGAACTAGTAAACCGGAAGGTTGCAAGTTCAAATCCCGAACTGACAAGGTACAAATCTGTCAATTCTGCCCCTGAACAGGCAGTTAACCCACTGTTCCAAGACTGTCATTGAAAATACAAATTTGTTCTTAACTGACTTGCCTAGTTAAATAAAGGAAAAATAAAAATTACATGAGCTGGTTTTGGGTTATTGATAAGTCATATTCTCCACTTGGCCTTATAATATGTGGACTCCTGTCTAGGAGCCAAGATGATTTGGATGGACTCCTGTCTAGGAGCCAAGATGATTTTACTCCTGTCCAGGAGGATCTTCTGTTTCCAAAAATGCTGGTTTCCAAAAAGCTGGTGTCCTCCAGATATAGAACTTTGCATTAGGAGAGTTACAACTTTGTCTCATCAGATCAAATAATATTTTGCCTTAAACGCTGAGTCTTTGCCTTTTGCAAACTCCATTAATTTGCATATTTCTCAGGAGTGGCTTCCATGAAGCCCAGATAGGTGAAGTGCTGTAGAGACTGTTGTCCTTCTGGCAGCTTCTCCCATCTCAGCCAAGGAACTCTGTCACGGCTTTCGTCTGGCCACCCTCCCATGAAGCCCAGATAGGTGAAGTGCTGTAGAGACTGTTGTCCTTCTGGCAGCTTCTCCCATCTCAGCCAAGGAACTCTGTCACTGCTTTCGTCTGGCCACCCTCCCATAAAGCCCAGATAGGTGAAGTGCTGTAGAGACTGTTGTCCTTCTGGCAGCTTCTCCCATCTCAGCCAAGGAACTCTGTCACGGCTTCCGTCTGGCCACCCTCCCATAAAGCCCAGATAGGTGAAGTGCTGTAGAGACTGTTGTCCTTCTGGCAGCTTCTCCCATCTCAGCCAAGGAACTCTGTCACGGCTTCCGTCTGGCCACCCTCCCATAAAGCCCAGATAGGTGAAGTGCTGTAGAGACTGTTGTCCTTCTGGCAGCTTCTCCCATCTCAGCCAAGGAACTCTGTCACGGCTTCCGTCTGGCCACCCTCCCATAAAGCCCAGATAGGTGAAGTGCTGTAGAGACTGTTGTCCTTCTGGCAGCTTCTCCCATCTCAGCCAAGGAACTCTGTCACGGCTTCCGTCTGGCCACCCTCCCATAAAGCCCAGATAGGTGAAGTGCTGTAGAGACTGTTGTCCTTCTGGCAGCTTCTCCCATCTCAGCCAAGGAACTCTGTCACGGCTTCCGTCTGGCCACCCTCCCATGAAGCCCAGATAGGTGAAGTGCTGTAGAGACTGTTGTCCTACTGGCAGGTTCTCCCATCTCAGCCAAGGAACTCTGTCACGGCTTCCGTCTGGCCACCCTCCCATAAAGTCCAGATAGGTGAAGTGCTGTAGAGACTGTTGTCCTTCTGGCAGCTTCTCCCATCTCAGCCAAGGAACTCTGTCACGGCTTCCGTCTGGCCACCCTCCCATAAAGCCCAGATAGGTGAAGTGCTGTAGAGACTGTTGTCCTTCTGGCAGCTTCTCCCATCTCAGCCAAGGAACTCTGTCACGGCTTTCGTCTGGCCACCCTCCCATAAAGCCCAGATAGGTGAAGTGCTGTAGAGACTGTTGTCCTTCTGGCAGCTTCTCCCATCTCAGCCAAGGAACTCTGTCACGGCTTCCGTCTGGCCACCCTCCCATAAAGCCCAGATAGGTGAAGTGCTGTAGAGACTGTTGTCCTTCTGGCAGCTTCTCCCATCTCAGCCAAGGAACTCTGTCACGGCTTCCGTCTGGCCACCCTCCCATAAAGCCCAGATAGGTGAAGTGCTGTAGAGACTGTTGTCCTTCTGGCAGCTTCTCCCATCTCAGCCAAGGAACTCTGTCACGGCTTCCGTCTGGCCACCCTCCCATAAAGCCCAGATAGGTGAAGTGCTGTAGAGACTGTTGTCCTTCTGGCAGCTTCTCCCATCTCAGCCAAGGAACTCTGTCACGGCTTTCGTCTGGCCACCCTCCCATAAAGCCCAGATAGGTGAAGTGCTGTAGAGACTGTTGTCCTTCTGGCAGCTTCTCCCATCTCAGCCAAGGAACTCTGTCACGGCTTTCGTCTGGCCACCCTCCCATAAAGCCCAGATAGGTGAAGTGCTGTAGAGACTGTTGTCCTAAACTGGCAGCTTCTCCCATCTCAGCCAAGGAACTCTGTCAAAACACCGACTGAACCACCCTCCCAGTGAAAGCCCAGATAGGTGAAGTGCAATCAGAGACTGTTGTCCTCTGCAGCTTCTCCCATCTCAGCCAAGGAACTCTGACACGGCATCCCGTCTGATCACACCCTCCCATAGAAGCCCAGATAGGTGAAGTGCTGTAGAGACTGTTGTCCTACTGGCAGCTTCTCCCATCTCAGCCAAGGAACTCTGCACCTGCTCTGTCACGGCTTCCGTCTGGCCACCCTCCCATAAAGCCCAGATAGGTGAAGTGCTGTAGAGACTGTTGTCCTTCTGGCAGGTTCTCCCATCTCAGCCAAGGAACTCTGTCACGGCTTTCGTCTGGCCACCCTCCCATAAAGCCCAGATAGGTGAAGTGCTGTAGAGACTGTTCGTCCTTCTGGCAGCTTCTCCCATCTCAGCCAAGGAACTCTGTCACGGCTTTCGTCTGTCCACCCTGGACCCATAAAGCCCAGATAGGTGAAGTGCTGATAGAGACTGTTGTCCTTCTGGCAGGTTCTCCCATCTCAGCCAAGGAACTCTGAATCATTTTTTTCCATTTCTAAAAACAACAACTTTGAATCCCTCCCAAAAGTGGATTAATAAGGTGAAGTGCTGTAGAGACTTTTGTCCTTCTTTAGGTAGGTTCTCCCATCTCAGCCAAGGAACGTTATCCTGTCACTGGCAGGATTTGTGACAGAGTAGACAGCAGGGCCAGGCCAGACTCCCATTGTAAAGCCCAGATAGGTGAAGTGCTGTAGAGACTGTTAGGCTGGAGTCATGGAAGAGGAATTCATTCCTTCTGGCAGCTTCTCCCATCTCAGCCAAGGAACTCTGTCACGGCTTTCGTCTGGCCACCCTCCCATAAAGGCTGTACATGAAGAGGTTAGGTGAAGTGCTGAAGAGACTGTTGTCCTACTGGCAGCTTCTCCCATCTCAGCCAAGGAACTCTGTCACGGCTGGAGTCTGGCCACCCTCCCATAAAGCCCAGATAGGTGAAGTGCTGGAAGAGACTGTTGTCCTTCTGAAGAGGTTCTCCCATCTCAGCCAAGGAACTCTGTACATGAAGGGTTAGGCTGGAGTCTGGAAGAGGAATTCCACCCTCCCATAAAGGCTGCATGAAGATAGGTGAAGTGCTGAAGAGACTGTAGTGTCCTTCTGGCAGCTTCTCCCATCTCAGCCACGGAACTCTGTCACGGGTTCCGTCATGGAAGAGGCCACCCTCCCATAAAGGCCCAGATAGGTGAAGTGCTGAAGAGACTGTTCTAGTAGTAACCTTCATGAAGAGGTTCTCCCATCTCAGCCAAGGAACTCTGTCACGGCTTTGGAGTCATGGAAGAGGCCACCCTCCCATAAAGCCCAGATAGGTGAAGTGCTGTAGAGACTGTTGTCCTTCTGGCAGCTTCTCCCATCTCAGCCACGGAACTCTGTCACGGCTTTCGTCTGGCCACCCTCCCATAAAGCCCAGATAGGTGAAGTGCTGAAGAGACTGTTGTCCTTCTGTAGTAACAGCTTCTCCCATCTCAGGAAAGGAACTCTGTCACGGCTTTAGTCTGGCCACCCTCCCATAAAGCCCAGATAGGTGAAGTGCTGTAGAGACTGTTGTCGCTTCTGTAGCAGCTTCTCCCATCTCAGCCAAGGAACTCTGTCACAGGGCATGAAGAGGTTAGGCTGGAGTCTGGCCACCCTCCCATAAAGCCCAGATAGGTGAAGTGCTGTAGAGACTGTTGTCCTTCTGGCAGGTTCTCCCATCTCAGCCAAGGAACTCTGTCAAGAGGTTAGGCTGGAGTCTGGCCACCCTCCCATAAAGCCCAGATAGGTGAAGTGCTGAAGAGACTGTTGTCCTTCTGGCAGGTTCTCCCATCTCAGCCAAGGAACTCTGTCACGGCTTACATGAAGAGGTCTGAGCCACCCTCCCTATAAAGCCCAGATAGGTGAAGTGCTGTAGAGACTGTTGTCCTTCTGGCAGGTTCTCCCATCTCAGCATGGAAAGGAACTCTGTCACTGCTTTCGTCTGTAGAAGGAGGAGCGGACCAAAATGCAGCGTGGTTGTTATTCATTGTACTTTAATAAAGAAACTGTACAACAATAAACTAACAAAACAACAAATGTGCGAAAACCTAAAACAGCCCTATCTGGTGCAAAACACAGAGACAGGAACAATCACCCACAAACACACAGTGAAACCCAGGCTACCTAAATATGGTTCCCAATCAGAGACAATGACTAACACCTGCCTCTGATTGAGAACTGTACATATCAGGCCAGACATAGAAATAGACAAACAAGACATCCAACATAGAATGCCCACTCAGATCACACCCTGACCACCCAAAACATAGAAACATACAAAGCAAACTATGGTCAGGGCGTGACAACCATGTTGTTATATCATGGAGTGGTCCTTCTTGACCAGTATCTCAGTTTGGTCTGACGGACAGCTCTAGGCAGAGTCTGGGAAGTTCAATATTTTTTTATTTCCCAAATGATGGAGTCCAATGTGCTCTTGGAAACTTTCAAACTCTAGAAATGGTTTTATACCCTTTCCCAGATACTAGATCAAATCAAATGTATTTATATGAAGAGGTTAGGCTGGAGTCATCAGCTGATATCTCTAAGTGCTGTACAGAAACCCAGCCTAAAACCCCAAACAGCAAGCAATGCATGTGTGGAAGCACTATATCTGCCTCATCACAATTCATTTTCTCAGAGATATACGGACAGTTCTTTGAATTTCACGGAAGATAATTCCTGCTCTGACATGCACTGTCAACAGTGTTACCTTACATAGTAACAGGTGTGTTTCTTTCTAAATCATGTCCAAACAATTGAATTGGCGGCAGGTGGACTCCAAATCAAGTTGTAGTGTCATCTCAAGGATGAGCAAAGACAAAGGGCTATGACATATCAATCAATGAGATGAGATTACAGACCTCTACATGCTTTGTAAGTAGGAAAACCTGCAAAATCAGCAGTGTATCAAATACTTGTTCTCCCCACTGTATGTATTTAAATTTGAATCATTTTTTTTTCAATCATTTCTTTAAAAAACAACAACTTTGAATCCAACTGGAACACAACAAAATGTGGATTAATTAAAGTTGTATGAATGCTTTCTGAAGGGTTTTTACATGCTTTCTTTAGGTATGGAACATGGCATCTGCTAGTAGTAAGGCTGTACATGAAGGATGGAGTCATGGAAGAGGAACCGTCTATAGTAACAGCTCGAGGTTAGTGCCGAACGTTATCCAGTCCATTCTGAGCAGGATTATGTGACAGAGTAGACAGCAGGGCACATGGAAGAGGCCAGACTCCCATTGTCATGCGATGTGTCTACTTAAAGGGATTACACCGATTATGAAAGGAGGCTGGATTAGAGAGGCTTCTCTCCTGATATTTATGGAAGAGGAATTCATTGACGCTCTCTAGTAGTAACATGCTGTACATGAAGAGGTTAGGCTGGAGTCATGGAAGAGGAATTCATTGACGCTCTCTAGTAGTAACAGGCTGTACATGAAGAGGTTAGGCTGGAGTCATGGAAGAGGAATTCATTGACGCTCTCTAGTAGTAACAGGCTGTACATGAAGAGGTTAGGCTGGAGTCATGGAAGAGGAATTCATTGACGCTCTCTAGTAGTAACAGGCTGTACATGAAGAGGTTAGGCTGGAGTCATGGAAGAGGAATTCATTGACGCTCTCTAGTAGTAACAGGCTGTACATGAAGAGGTTAGGCTGGAGTCATGGAAGAGGAATTCATTGACGCTCTCTAGTAGTAACAGGCTGTACATGAAGAGGTTAGGCTGGAGTCATGGAAGAGGAATTCATTGACGCTCTCTAGTAGTAACAGGCTGTACATGAAGAGGTTAGGCTGGAGTCATGGAAGAGGAATTCATTGACGCTCTCTAGTAGTAACAGGCTGTACATGAAGAGGTTAGGCTGGAGTCATGGAAGAGGAATTCATTGACGCTCTCTAGTAGTAACAGGCTGTACATGAAGAGGTTAGGCTGGAGTCATGGAAGAGGAATTCATTGACGCTCTCTAGTAGTAACAGGCTGTACATGAAGAGGTTAGGCTGGAGTCATGGAAGAGGAATTCATTGACGCTCTCTAGTAGTAACAGGCTGTACATGAAGAGGTTAGGCTGGAGTCATGGAAGAGGAATTCATTGACGCTCTCTAGTAGTAACAGGCTGTACATGAAGAGGTTAGGCTGGAGTCATGGAAGAGGAATTCATTGACGCTCTCTAGTAGTAACAGGCTGTACATGAAGAGGTTAGGCTGGAGTCATGGAAGAGGAATTCATTGACGCTCTCTAGTAGTAACAGGCTGTACATGAAGAGGTTAGGCTGGAGTCATGGAAGAGGAATTCATTGACGCTCTCTAGTAGTAACAGGCTGTACATGAAGAGGTTAGGCTGGAGTCATGGAAGAGGAATTCATTGACGCTCTCTAGTAGTAACAGGCTGTACATGAAGAGGTTAGGCTGGAGTCATGGAAGAGGAATTCATTGACGCTCTCTAGTAGTAACAGGCTGTACATGAAGAGGTTAGGCTGGAGTCATGGAAGAGGAATTCATTGACGCTCTCTAGTAGTAACAGGCTGTACATGAAGAGGTTAGGCTGGAGTCATGGAAGAGGAATTCATTGACGCTCTCTAGTAGTAACAGGCTGTACATGAAGAGGTTAGGCTGGAGTCATGGAAGAGGAATTCATTGACGCTCTCTAGTAGTAACAGGCTGTACATGAAGAGGTTAGGCTGGAGTCATGGAAGAGGAATTCATTGACGCTCTCTAGTAGTAACAGGCTGTACATGAAGAGGTTAGGCTGGAGTCATGGAAGAGGAATTCATTGACGCTCTCTAGTAGTAACAGGCTGTACATGAAGAGGTTAGGCTGGAGTCATGGAAGAGGAATTCATTGACGCTCTCTAGTAGTAACAGGCTGTACATGAAGAGGTTAGGCTGGAGTCATGGAAGAGGAATTCATTGACGCTCTCTAGTAGTAACAGGCTGTACATGAAGAGGTTAGGCTGGAGTCATGGAAGAGGAATTCATTGACGCTCTCTAGTAGTAACAGGCTGTACATGAAGAGGTTAGGCTGGAGTCATGGAAGAGGAATTCATTGACGCTCTCTAGTAGTAACAGGCTGTACATGAAGAGGTTAGGCTGGAGTCATGGAAGAGGAATTCATTGACGCTCTCTAGTAGTAACAGGCTGTACATGAAGAGGTTAGGCTGGAGTCATGGAAGAGGAATTCATTGACGCTCTCTAGTAGTAACAGGCTGTACATGAAGAGGTTAGGCTGGAGTCATGGAAGAGGAATTCATTGACGCTCTCTAGTAGTAACAGGCTGTACATGAAGAGGTTAGGCTGGAGTCATGGAAGAGGAATTCATTGACGCTCTCTAGTAGTAACAGGCTGTACATGAAGAGGTTAGGCTGGAGTCATGGAAGAGGAATTCATTGACGCTCTCTAGTAGTAACAGGCTGTACATGAAGAGGTTAGGCTGGAGTCATGGAAGAGGAATTCATTGACGCTCTCTAGTAGTAACAGGCTGTACATGAAGAGGTTAGGCTGGAGTCATGGAAGAGGAATTCATTGACGCTCTCTAGTAGTAACAGGCTGTACATGAAGAGGTTAGGCTGGAGTCATGGAAGATGAATTCATTGACGCTCTCTAGTAGTAACAGGCTGTACATGAAGAGGTTAGGCTGGAGTCATGGAAGAGGAATTCATTGACGCTCTCTAGTAGTAACAGGCTCTACATGAAGAGGTTAGGCTGGAGTCATGGAAGAGGAATTCATTGACGCTCTCTAGTAGTAACAGGCTGTACATGAAGAGGTTAGGCTGGAGTCATGGAAGAGGAATTCATTGACGCTCTCTAGTAGTAACAGGCTGTACATGAAGAGGTTAGGCTGGAGTCATGGAAGAGGAATTCATTGACGCTCTCTAGTAGTAACAGGCTGTACATGAAGAGGTTAGGCTGGAGTCATGGAAGAGGAATTCATTGACGCTCTCTAGTAGTAACAGGCTGTACATGAAGAGGTTAGGCTGGAGTCATGGAAGAGGAATTCATTGACGCTCTCTAGTAGTAACAGGCTGTACATGAAGAGGTTAGGCTGGAGTCATGGAAGAGGAATTCATTGACGCTCTCTAGTAGTAACAGGCTGTACATGAAGAGGTTAGGCTGGAGTCATGGAAGAGGAATTCATTGACGCTCTCTAGTAGTAACAGGCTGTACATGAAGAGGTTAGGCTGGAGTCATGGAAGAGGAATTCATTGACGCTCTCTAGTAGTAACAGGCTGTACATGAAGAGGTTAGGCTGGAGTCATGGAAGAGGAATTCATTGACGCTCTCTAGTAGTAACAGGCTGTACATGAAGAGGTTAGGCTGGAGTCATGGAAGAGGAATTCATTGACGCTCTCTAGTAGTAACAGGCTGTACATGAAGAGGTTAGGCTGGAGTCATGGAAGAGGAATTCATTGACATGAAGGAGGTCATGGAAGAGAAAATTTGACTCCTCTAGTAGTAACAGGCTGTACATGAAGAGGTTAGGCTGGAGTCATGGAAGAGGAATTCATTGACGCTCTCTAGTAGTAACAGGCTGTACATGAAGAGGTTAGGCTGGAGTCATGGAAGAGGAATTCATTGACGCTCTCTAGTAGTAACAGGCTGTACATGAAGAGGTTAGGCTGGAGTCATGGAAGAGGAATTCATTGACGCTCTCTAGTAGTAACAGGCTGTACATGAAGAGGTTAGGCTGGAGTCATGGAAGAGGAATTCATTGACGCTCTCTAGTAGTAACAGGCTGTACATGAAGAGGTTAGGCTGGAGTCATGGAAGAGGAATTCATTGACGCTCTCTAGTAGTAACAGGCTGTACATGAAGAGGTTAGGCTGGAGTCATGGAAGAGGAATTCATTGACGCTCTCTAGTAGTAACAGGCTGTACATGAAGAGGTTAGGCTGGAGTCATGGAAGAGGAATTCATTGACGCTCTCTAGTAGTAACAGGCTGTACATGAAGAGGTTAGGCTGGAGTCATGGAAGAGGAATTCATTGACGCTCTCTAGTAGTAACAGGCTGTACATGAAGAGGTTAGGCTGGAGTCATGGAAGAGGAATTCATTGACGCTCTCTAGTAGTAACAGGCTGTACATGAAGAGGTTAGGCTGGAGTCATGGAAGAGGAATTCATTGACGCTCTCTAGTAGTAACAGGCTGTACATGAAGAGGTTAGGCTGGAGTCATGGAAGAGGAATTCATTGACGCTCTCTAGTAGTAACAGGCTGTACATGAAGAGGTTAGGCTGGAGTCATGGAAGAGGAATTCATTGACGCTCTCTAGTAGTAACAGGCTGTACATGAAGAGGTTAGGCTGGAGTCATGGAAGAGGAATTCATTGACGCTCTCTAGTAGTAACAGGCTGTACATGAAGAGGTTAGGCTGGAGTCATGGAAGAGGAATTCATTGACGCTCTCTAGTAGTAACAGGCTGTACATGAAGAGGTTAGGCTGGAGTCATGGAAGAGGAATTCATTGACGCTCTCTAGTAGTAACAGGCTGTACATGAAGAGGTTAGGCTGGAGTCATGGAAGAGGAATTCATTGACGCTCTCTAGTAGTAACAGGCTGTACATGAAGAGGTTAGGCTGGAGTCATGGAAGAGGAATTCATTGACGCTCTCTAGTAGTAACAGGCTGTACATGAAGAGGTTAGGCTGGAGTCATGGAAGAGGAATTCATTGACGCTCTCTAGTAGTAACAGGCTGTACATGAAGAGGTTAGGCTGGAGTCATGGAAGAGGAATTCATTGACGCTCTCTAGTAGTAACAGGCTGTACATGAAGAGGTTAGGCTGGAGTCATGGAAGAGGAATTCATTGACGCTCTCTAGTAGTAACAGGCTGTACATGAAGAGGTTAGGCTGGAGTCATGGAAGAGGAATTCATTGACGCTCTCTAGTAGTAACAGGCTGTACATGAAGAGGTTAGGCTGGAGTCATGGAAGAGGAATTCATTGACGCTCTCTAGTAGTAACAGGCTGTACATGAAGAGGTTAGGCTGGAGTCATGGAAGAGGAATTCATTGACGCTCTCTAGTAGTAACAGGCTGTACATGAAGAGGTTAGGCTGGAGTCATGGAAGAGGAATTCATTGACGCTCTCTAGTAGTAACAGGCTGTACATGAAGAGGTTAGGCTGGAGTCATGGAAGAGGAATTCATTGACGCTCTCTAGTAGTAACAGGCTGTACATGAAGAGGTTAGGCTGGAGTCATGGAAGAGGAATTCATTGACGCTCTCTAGTAGTAACAGGCTGTACATGAAGAGGTTAGGCTGGAGTCATGGAAGAGGAATTCATTGACGCTCTCTAGTAGTAACAGGCTGTACATGAAGAGGTTAGGCTGGAGTCATGGAAGAGGAATTCATTGACGCTCTCTAGTAGTAACAGGCTGTACATGAAGAGGTTAGGCTGGAGTCATGGAAGAGGAATTCATTGACGCTCTCTAGTAGTAACAGGCTGTACATGAAGAGGTTAGGCTGGAGTCATGGAAGAGGAATTCATTGACGCTCTCTAGTAGTAACAGGCTGTACATGAAGAGGTTAGGCTGGAGTCATGGAAGAGGAATTCATTGACGCTCTCTAGTAGTAACAGGCTGTACATGAAGAGGTTAGGCTGGAGTCATGGAAGAGGAATTCATTGACGCTCTCTAGTAGTAACAGGCTGTACATGAAGAGGTTAGGCTGGAGTCATGGAAGAGGAATTCATTGACGCTCTCTAGTAGTAACAGGCTGTACATGAAGAGGTTAGGCTGGAGTCATGGAAGAGGAATTCATTGACGCTCTCTAGTAGTAACAGGCTGTACATGAAGAGGTTAGGCTGGAGTCATGGAAGAGGAATTCATTGACGCTCTCTAGTAGTAACAGGCTGTACATGAAGAGGTTAGGCTGGAGTCATGGAAGAGGAATTCATTGACGCTCTCTAGTAGTAACAGGCTCTACATGAAGAGGTTAGGCTGGAGTCATGGAAGAGGAATTCATTGACGCTCTCTAGTAGTAACAGGCTGTACATGAAGAGGTTAGGCTGGAGTCATGGAAGAGGAATTCATTGACGCTCTCTAGTAGTAACAGGCTGTACATGAAGAGGTTAGGCTGGAGTCATGGAAGAGGAATTCATTGACGCTCTCTAGTAGTAACAGGCTGTACATGAAGAGGTTAGGCTGGAGTCATGGAAGAGGAATTCATTGACGCTCTCTAGTAGTAACAGGCTGTACATGAAGAGGTTAGGCTGGAGTCATGGAAGAGGAATTCATTGACGCTCTCTAGTAGTAACAGGCTGTACATGAAGAGGTTAGGCTGGAGTCATGGAAGAGGAATTCATTGACGCTCTCTAGTAGTAACAGGCTGTACATGAAGAGGTTAGGCTGGAGTCATGGAAGAGGAATTCATTGACGCTCTCTAGTAGTAACAGGCTGTACATGAAGAGGTTAGGCTGGAGTCATGGAAGAGGAATTCATTGACGCTCTCTAGTAGTAACAGGCTGTACATGAAGAGGTTAGGCTGGAGTCATGGAAGAGGAATTCATTGACGCTCTCTAGTAGTAACAGGCTGTACATGAAGAGGTTAGGCTGGAGTCATGGAAGAGGAATTCATTGACGCTCTCTAGTAGTAACAGGCTGTACATGAAGAGGTTAGGCTGGAGTCATGGAAGAGGAATTCATTGACGCTCTCTAGTAGTAACAGGCTGTACATGAAGAGGTTAGGCTGGAGTCATGGAAGAGGAATTCATTGACGCTCTCTAGTAGTAACAGGCTGTACATGAAGAGGTTAGGCTGGAGTCATGGAAGAGGAATTCATTGACGCTCTCTAGTAGTAACAGGCTGTACATGAAGAGGTTAGGCTGGAGTCATGGAAGAGGAATTCATTGACGCTCTCTAGTAGTAACAGGCTGTACATGAAGAGGTTAGGCTGGAGTCATGGAAGAGGAATTCATTGACGCTCTCTAGTAGTAACATGCTGTACATGAAGAGGTTAGGCTGGAGTCATGGAAGAGGAATTCATTGACGCTCTCTAGTAGTAACAGGCTGTACATGAAGAGGTTAGGCTGGAGTCATGGAAGAGGAATTCATTGACGCTCTCTAGTAGTAACAGGCTGTACATGAAGAGGTTAGGCTGGAGTCATGGAAGAGGAATTCATTGACACTGTCTAGTATTAACAGGCTGTACATGAAGAGGTTAGGCTGGAGTCATGGAAGAGGAATTCATTGACGCTCTCTAGTAGTAACAGGCTGTACATGAAGAGGTTAGGCTGGAGTCATGGAAGAGGAATTCTGGGTAATCCACTCTCCTAAACCCCTGCCGCAGGCATGCATCATTTATCAATTATTGTTTAGTATCATTTTAATTCATAAATCAATGTAGAACTGATTGACCTAATTGACATCATAACATCCTTGTGAAATGTCAGTCTGAGATGTTGTGTTGTCCTGCTGTTAGAAGGGCCCCCCTCCTTCCCTTCACATGGCTGTCTGGGAGGGTCTGTGTTGTCCTGCTGTTAGAAGGGCCCCCCTCCTTCCCTTCACATGGCTGTCTGGGAGGGTCTGTGTTGTCCTGCTGTTAGAAGGGCCCCCTCCTTCCCTTCACATGGCTGTCTGGGAGGGTCTGTGTTGTCCTGCTGTTAGAAGGGCCCCCTCCTTCCCTTCACATGGCTGTCTGGGAGGGTCTGTGTTGTCCTGCTGTTAGAAGGGCCCCCTCCTTCCCTTCACATGGCTGTCTGGGAGGGTCTGTGTTGTCCTGCTGTTAGAAGGGCCCCCTCCTTCCCTTCACATGGCTGTCTGGGAGGGTCTGTGTTGTCCTACTGTTAGAAGGGCCCCCTCCTTCCCTTCACATGGCTGTCTGGGAGGGTCTGTGTTGTCCTGCTGTTAGAAGGGCCCCCTCCTTCCCTTCACATGGCTGTCTGGGAGGGTCTGTGTTGTCCTGCTGTTAGAAGGGCCCCCTCCTTCCCTTCACATGGCTGTCTGGGAGGGTCTGTGTTGTCCTGCTGTTAGAAGGGCCCCCCTCCTTCCCTTCACATGGCTGTCTGGGAGGGTCTGTGTTGTCCTGCTGTTAGAAGGGCCCCCCTCCTTCCCTTCACATGGCTGTCTGGGAGGGTCTGTGTTGTCCTGCTGTTAGAAGGGCCCCCCCCCCTCCTTCCCTTCACATGGCTGTCTGGGAGGGTCTGTGTTGTCCTGCTGTTAGAAGGGCCCCCTCCTTCCCTTCACATGGCTGTCTGGGAGGGTCTGTGTTGTCCTGCTGTTAGAAGGGCCCCCTCCTTCCCTTCACATGGCTGTCTGGGAGGTCTGTGTTGTCCTGCTGTTAGAAGGGCCCCCTCCTTCCCTTCACATGGCTGTCTGGGAGGGTCTGTGTTGTCCTGCTGTTAGAAGGGCCCCCTCCTTCCCTTCACATGGCTGTCTGGGAGGGTCTGTGTTGTCCTGCTGTTAGAAGGGCCCCCTCCTTCCCTTCACATGGCTGTCTGGGAGGGTCTGTGTTGTCCTGCTGTTAGAAGGGCCCCCTCCTTCCCTTCACATGGCTGTCTGGGAGGGTCTGTGTTGTCCTGCTGTTAGAAGGGCCCCCCCTCCTTCCCTTCACATGGCTGTCTGGGAGGGTCTGTGTTGTCCTGCTCTTAGAAGGTTGGGTTACCAATAGAAGGTCTGTATTATAGAGGTGGGTTACCAATAGAAGGTCTGTATTGTGGGAGGGTGGGTTACCAATAGAAGGTCTGTATTGGGAGGGTGGGTTACCAATAGAAGGTCTGTATTATAGGGTGGGTTACCAATAGAAGGTCTGTATTGTAGAGGGTGGGTTACCAATAGAAGGTCTGTATTGTGGGAGGGTGGGTTACCAATAGAAGGTCTCCAAGTCTCTCACATGCTTCTGTCACTGTCATTACATGGCCCCCTGTGTTTGCTGTGTCTGTGTGTGTTGTTCCATCTGTCTGGGAGGGTCTGTTTACCTATTACCATGGCTGCCATTTTTGCTGTGGGAGGGTCTGTGTTGTTTTAAGGAGGCTTTGACACATGGCTGACTGGAGGGATTATGTCCTGCAAGGGATTATGGTGTCTGTTGCAGGGAGATGTAGAGGGAGACATGGCTGTAGGGGGGTCTGTGTTGTCCTGCTGTTAGAATGGCCTGGGTCTGACTGGGTTTATAGTAATGGACTGGGTGTTACTGGTTTTATAGTACTGGACTGGGTCTGACTGGGTTTATAGAGGTGGGTTATCAATAGAAGGTCTGTATTGTAGAGGTGGGTTACCAATAGAAGGTCTGTATTGTAGAGGTGGGTTACCAATAGAAGGTCTGTATTATAGAGGTGGGTTACCAATAGAAGGTCTGTATTGTAGAGGTGGGTTACCAATAGAAGGTCTGTATTGTAGAGGTGGGTTACCAATAGAAGGTCTGTATTATAGAGGTGGGTTACCAATAGAAGGTCTGTATTGTAGAGGTGGGTTACCAATAGAAGGTCTGTATGTAGAGGTGGGTTACCGGAGAAGGTCTGTATGTAGAGGTGGGTTACCAATAGAAGGTCTGTATTGTAGAGGTGGGAGAGGTCTGTATTGTAGAGGTGGGTTACCAATAGAAGGTCTGTATTGTAGAGGTGGGTTACCAATAGAAGGTCTGATTGTAGAGTGGGTTACCAATAGAATGTCTGTATTGTAGAGGGTTAGAACGATGTAGTAGAGGTGGGTTACCACTAGAAGGTCTGTATTGTAGAGGGAGAAGGTCTGTATTGTAGAGGTGGGTTACCAATAGAAGGTCTGTATTATAGAGGTGGGAGAAGGTCTGTATTGTAGAGTGGGTTACCAATAGAAGGTCTGTATTGTAGAGGTGGGTTACCAATAGAAGGTCTGTATTGTAGAGAGGGTTACCAATAGAAGGTCTGTATTGTAGAGTTACGGAGAAGGTCTGTATTGTAGAGACAATAGAAGGTCTGTATTGTAGAGGTGGGAGAATATCTGTATTGTAGAGGTGGGTTACCAATAGAATGTCTGTATTCGAGAGGGAGACCAATAGAAGGTCTGTATTGTAGAGGGGGTTACCACTAGAAGGTCTGTATTATAGAGGTGGGTTACCAATAGAAGAGATGTATTGTAGAGGTGGGTTACCAAGAGAAGATATAGTAGAGGTGGGAGAGAAGTCTGTATTGTAGAGGCGGTTACCAATAGAAGGTCTGATGTAGAGTGGGAGAATGTCTGTATGTAGAGAGTGGGAGAGAGATGTTAGAGAGAAGGGATGTATTGTAGAGGTGGGAGAGGAGATGTAGAGGTGGGAGAGAAGGTCTGATGTAGAGGTGGGAGAGGAGAGATGTAGAGGTGGGAGAGAGAAGAGATGTAGAGTGGGTTACCAATAGAAGAGTAGAGATGGGTTACCAATAGAAGGTCTGATGTAGAGGTGGGAGAGAAGGAGATGTAGAGGTGGGAGAAGATGTTTAGAGGGGGAGATGTATTTAGAGGGGGAGAGATATTTAGAGGGAGAGAAGATGTATTTAGAGGTGGGAGAGAAGATGTTTAGAGGGAGAGAAGATGTATTTAGAGGTGGGTTACCAATAGATATGTTTAGAGGGGGAGATGTAGAGATGGAGAGAAGGAGACAATCAAGATGAAGACTGAGTTAGAGAGAATCCCAATTTATTTAGTCTCTAGGTCTGTCTCCCCTTCCCTTCCTAGAAGGTCTTGTTTTTGTGGCGCTATGTGGTGTTACCAATGTCTGTGTGTGTGTGTTGTGAAGGTCTGTGTGTGTGTGTGTATGACATGAAGGTCTGGTAGAGGTGCGCTAGAAGGTCTGTATTATAGGCTGCTGTATTATAGGATGATTCTAATAGAAGTAGTGGTGGGTTACCAATAGAAGGTCTGTATTGTAGAGGTGGGTTACCAATAGAAGTTCTGTATTGTAGAGGTGGGTTACCAATAGAATGTCTCCAAGTCTCTCACATGCTTCTGTCACTGTCATTACATGGCCCCCTGTGTTTGTGTGTCTGTGTGTGTTGTTCCTCTCTGTTTACCTATTACCATGGCTGCCATTTTTGTGTGTGTGTGTGTGTGTGTTTTAAGGAGGCTTTGACACAAGCTGACTGGAGATTATGCCAAGATTATGGTGCTGTTGCAGAGAGATGTAGAGGGAGAACGATGTAGAGAGGGAGAACGATGTAGAGAGGGAGAACGATGTAGAGAGGGAGAACGATGTAAAGAGGGAGAACGATGTCTCTCTCTCTCTCTCTCGATGTAGAGGAGACCTGTAGAGAGGAGACCGATGTAGAGGTCTCTCTAGAGAGGGGAGAGATATCTCTCTGTCTGTAGAGAGAGGGATGTAGAGAGGGGAGAGAGATGTCTCTGTCTGTCTGTCTCTCTCTAGAGGGAGAGAGATGTTTAGAGGGGAGAGATGTTGTCTCTCTCTCTCTCTCTCTCTCTCCCTCTCTCTGTTTCTAGAGATGGAGAGAAGGAGACAATCAAGATGAAGACTGAGTTGAGAGAATCTTTATTTAGTCTCTAACTCTCCCCTTCCCTTCCTTGTGCTCTCTCTCTCTGTGTCTGTGTGTCTGTGTGTGTGTGTGTGTGTGTGTCCCTGTGTGTCTCTCTCTGTGTCTGTCTGTATGACATCTCTCTCTCTCTCTCTCTGATTCTCTCTCGGCTCTCTCTCTCTCTCTCTCTCTCTCTCTCTCTCTCTCTCTCTCTCTGTCTCTGTCTCTGTCTCTGTCTCTCTGTCTCTCTCTCTCTCTCTCTCTCTCTCTCTCTCTTTCTCTCTTTCTCTGTCTCTCCCTCTCTTTCTCTCTGTCTCTCTGTCTCTCTCAATTCAATTCAAGAGCTTTATTCATGAAAAACAATAAAAAATTAACAAGTGAGGTAGATAATATATCAAGTGAAAAACAATAAAAAATTAACAGTAAACATTACACATACAGCAGTTTCAAAACAATAAAGACATTACAAATGTCATATTATATATATATATAGTGTTTTATATATATATATATATATATATATATATACAGTGTTTTAACAATATACAAATGGCTTTCCTTAATTTTGGGTCAGTCACAGTGGTCAGGTATTCTGCCGCTGTGTACTCTCTGTTTAGGGCCAAATAGCATTCTAGTTTGCTCTGTTTTTTTGTTAATTCTTTCCAATGTGTCAAGTAATTATCTTTTTGTTTTCTCATGATTTGGTTGGGTCTAATTGTGCTGCTGTCATGGGGCTCTGTAGGGTGTGTTTGTGTTTGTGAACAGAGCCCCAGGACCAGCTTGCTTAGGGGGCTCTTCTCCAGGTTCAGGTGATGAGAGACAAGGCAAGAAGGGCACTCTCTCTCTCTCTCTCTCTCTCTCTCTCTCTCTCTCTCTCTCTCTCTCTCTCTCTCTCTCTCTCTCTGTCTCTCTGCCTCTCTCTCTCTCTCTCTCTCTCTCTCTCTCTCTTCTCTCTCTCTCTCTCTGTCTCTCTGTCTCTCTGTCTCTCTGTCTCTCTGTCTCTCTGTCTCTCTGCCTCTCTGCCTCTCTCTGTCTCTCTGCCTCTCTCTGTCTCTCTCTCTCTCTCTCTCTCTCTCTCTCTCTCTCTCTCTCTCTCTCTCTCTCTCTCTCTCGGGAGAGTCCCACACAGCCCATACATAGAGGAAACGGCAGCCTCAGCTCAGCACTCCCCTCAGCTCCACTGCGGTACTCTTCTCTCTTCTCTCTCTCTCTCTCTTTCCCTCTCCCAAAGACAATGAAAATGTCTACTGGTCCACTGTTGTCCTTAAAAAACAGAACTTAACCAATAATGTTTATGAGGACGTCGACAAATGTTCACTGTTTCTGGAATACAATTATACCCCTCCACCTATAGTCCTCCCTCCACCTATAGTCCTCCCTCCACCTATAGTCCTCCCTCCACCTGTAGTCCTCCCTCCACCTGTAGTCCTCCCTCCAACTATAGTCCTCCCTCCACCTGTAGTCCTCCCCCTCCACCTGTAGTCCCCCCTCCACCTATAGTCCTCCCTCCACCTATAGTCCTCCCTCCACCTGTAGTCCTCCCTCCACCTATAGTCCTCCCTCCACCTATAGTCCTCCCTCCACCTGTAGTCCTCCCTCCCTACCTATAGTCCTCCCTCCACCTATAGTCCTCCCCTCCACCTGTAGTCCTCCCTCCCTCCCTCCACCTGTAGTCCTCCATCCCTCCACCAATTGTCCTCCCTCCACCTATAGTCCTCCCCCCTCCACCTTTAGTCCTCCCTCCACCTATAGTCCTCCCTCCCTCCGCCTATAGTCCTCCCTCCCTTCACCTTTAGTCCTCCCTCCACCTATAGTCCTCCCTCCACCTAGTGTCCCCTCCACCTATGGTCCTCCCTCCACCTATAGTCCTCCCTCCCTCCCTCCCTCCACCTATAGTCCTCCCTCCACCTATAGTCCTCCCTCACTCCACCTATAGTCCCCCCTCCCTCCACCTATAGTCCTCCCTCCACCTATAGTCCTCCCTCCACCTATAGTCCTCCCTCCCAGTCCTCCCCCACCTATAGTCCTCCCTCCACCTATAGTCCTCCCTCCACCTATAGTCCTCCCTCCCTCCACCTATAGTCCTCCCTCCACCTATAGTCCTCCCTCCACCTATAGTCCTCCCTCCCTTCACCTTTAGTCCTCCCTCCACCTATAGTCCTCCCTCCACCTGTATTCCTCCGTCCCTCCACCTATAGTCCCCCCCTCCACCTATAGTCCCCCCCCACCTATAGTCCTCCCTCCACCTATTGTCCTCCCTCCCTCCACCTATAGTCCTCCCTCCACCTATAGTCCCCCCCCTCCACCTATAGTCCTCCCTCCACCTATAGTCCTCCCTCCACCTATTGTCCTCCCTCCCTCCACCTATTGTCCTCCCTCCACCTTTAGTCCTCCCTCCACCTATAGTCCTCCCTCCACCTATAGTCCTCCCTCCACCTGTAGTCCTCCCTCCCTCCACCTATTGTCCTCCCTCCCTCCACCTATAGTCCTCCCCCCTCCACCTATAGTCCTCCCTCCACCTATAGTCCTCCCTCCACCTATAGTCCTCCCTCCACCTATAGTCCTCCCTCCACCTATAGTCCTCCCTCCACCTGTAGTCCCCCTCCACCTATAGTCCTCCCTCCACCTATAGTCCTTCCCCCTCCACCTATAGTCCTCCCCCTCCACCTATAGTCCTCCCTCCTCCACCTATAGTCCTCCCTCCACCTATAGTCCTCCCTCCCTCCACCTATAGTCCCTCCCTCCCTCCACCTATAGTCCTCCCACTCCACCTATAGTCCCCCTCCCTCCACCTATAGTCCTCCCTCCCTCCGCCTATAGTCCTCCCTCCACCTATAGTCCTCCCTCCACCTATAGTCCTCCCTCCACCTATAGTCCTCCCTCCACCTATAGTCCTCCCTCCACCTATAGTCCTCCCTCCCTCCACCTATAGTCCTCCCTCCCTCCACCTTTAGTCCTCCCTCCACCTAGTCCTCCCTAGTCCTCCCTCCACCTATGGTCCTCCCTCCACCTATAGTCCTCCCTCCCTCCCTCCCTCCACCTATAGGCCTCCCTCCCCCCTCACCTATAGTCCTCCTCCCTCCACCTATAGTCCTCCCTCCACCTATAGTCCCCCTCCACCTATAGTCCTCCCTCTCCACCTATAGTCCCCCCTCCACCTATAGTCCCTCCTCCCTCCACCTATAGTCCTCCCTCCACCTATAGTCCTCCCTCCACCTAGTGTCCCCTCCACCTATGGTCCTCCCTCCACCTATAGTCCTCCCTCCCTCCCTCCACCTATAGTCCTCCCTCCCTCCACCTATAGTCCCCCTCCCTCCACCTGTAGTCCTCCCTCCCTCCACCTATAGTCCTCCTCCCTCCACCTATAGTCCTCCCTCCACCTATAGTCCTCCTCCCTCCACCTATAGTCCTCCCCCCTCCACCTATAGTCCTCCCTCCACCACCTATAGTCCTCCCTCCACCTATAGTCCTCCTCCCTCCACCTATAGTCCTCCCCCTCCACCTATAGTCCTCCCTCCCTCCACCTATAGTCCTCCCTCCCCACCTATAGTCTCCCTCCACCCCCTCCACCTATAGTCCCCCCTCCACCTATAGTCCTCCCTCCACCTATAGTCCTCCCTCCACCTATAGTCCCCCTCCCTCCACCTATAGTCCTCTCCCTCCCTCCTCACCTTTAGTCCCCCTCCACCTATAGTCCTCCCTCCACCTTAGTCCCCCTCCACCTATAGTCCTCCCTCCACCTATAGTCCTCCTCCCTCCTATAGTCCTCCCTCCACCTATAGTCCTCCCCCCCACCTATAGTCCTCCTCCCTCCACCTATAGTCCCCCCCCTCCACCTATAGTCCTCCCTCCCTCCACCTATAGTCCTCCCTCCACCTATAGTCCCCCCTCCACCTATAGTCCTCCCTCCACCTATAGTCCTCCCTCCACCTATAGTCCCCCCTCCACCTATAGTCCTCCCTCCACCTATAGTCCCCCCCCTCCACCTATAGTCCTCCCTCCACCTATAGTCCTCCCTCCACCTATAGTCCTCCCTCCCTCCACCTATAGTCCCCCTCCACCTATAGTCCCCCCTCCACCTATAGTCCCCCTCCACCTCCACCTATAGTCCTCCCTCCCTCCACCTATAGTCCTCCCTCCCTCCACCTATAGTCCCTCCCCTCCACCTATAGTCCCTCCCTCCACCTATAGTCCCCCCCCTCCACCTATAGTCCTCCCTCCCTCCACCTATAGTCCTCCCTCCCTCCACCTATAGTCCTCCCTCCCTCCACCTATAGTCCTCCCTCCACCTATAGTCCCCCTCCCTCCACCTATAGTCCTCCCTCCACCTATAGTCCTCCCTCCCTCCGCCTATAGTCCTCCCCTATAGTCCCTCCACCTATAGTCCCCCTCCACCTATAGATATAGTCCTCCCTCCACCTATAGTCCTCCCTCCACCTATAGTCCTCCCTCCACCTATAGTCCCTCCCTCCACCTATAGTCCCTCCCCCCCTCCACCTATAGTCCTCCCTCCACCTATAGTCCCCCCCTCCACCTATAGTCCCCCCTCCCTCCACCTATAGTCCCTCCCTCCCTCCACCTATAGTCCTCCCTCCTCCACCTATAGTCCTCCCTCCACCTATAGTCCCCCTCCACCTATAGTCCTCCCTCCACCTATAGTCCCCCCTCCACCTATAGTCCCCCTCTCCACCTATAGTCCCCCTCCCTCCACCTATAGTCCTCCCCCTCCACCTATAGTCCCCCCTCCACCTATAGTCCCCCCCTCCACCTATAGTCCCCCCCTCCACCTATAGTCCCCCCCCCTCCACCTATAGTCCTCCCTCCCTCCACCTATAGTCCCCTCCCTCCACCTATAGTCCTCCCTCCACCTATAGTCCTCCCTCCACCTATAGTCCCCCTCCTCCTATACCTATAGTCCTCCCTCCACCTATAGTCCCCCCCCTCCACCTATAGTCCCCCTCCCTCCACCTATAGTCCCCCCCTCCACCTATAGTCCCCCCTCCACCTATAGTCCCCCCCTCCACCTATAGTCCCCCCCCTCCACCTATAGTCCCCCCTCCACCTATAGTCCCCCCTCCACCTATAGTCCCCCCCCACCTATAGTCCCCCCTCCCTCCACCTATAGTCCTCCCTCCACCCTATAGTCCTCCCTCCCTCCACCTATAGTCCCCCCCTCCACCTATAGTCCTCCCTCCACCTATAGTCCCCCCTCCACCTATAGTCCTCCCTCCACCTATAGTCCTCCCTCCCTCCACCTATAGTCCCCCCTCCACCTATAGTCCTCCCTCCCTCCACCTATAGTCCTCCCTCCCTCCACCTATAGTCCTCCCTCCACCTATAGTCCCCCCCCTCCACCTATAGTCCTCCCCCTCCACCTATAGTCCTCCTCCCTCCACCTATAGTCCCCCCCTCCACCTATAGTCCCCCCCTACACCTATAGTCCTCCTCCCTCCACCTATAGTCCCCCCCTCCACCTATAGTCCCCCCCCTCCACCTATAGTCCTCCCTCCCTCCACCTATAGTCCCCCCCTCCACCTATAGTCCTCCCCCCTCCACCTATAGTCCTCCCTCCACCTATAGTCCCCCCCCTCCACCTATAGTCCCCCCCCACCTATAGTCCTCCCTCCACCTATTGTCCCCCCCTCCACCTATAGTCCTCCCTCCCTCCACCTATAGTCCTCCCTCCACCTATAGTCCTCCCTCCCTCCACCTATAGTCCCTCCCTCCACCTATAGTCCTCCCTCCCTCCACCTATAGTCCCCCCCCCTCCACCTATAGTCCTCCCCCCTCCACCTATAGTCCCCCCTCCACCTATAGTCCCCCTCCACCTATAGTCCTCCCTCCACCTATAGTCCCCCCTCCACCTATAGTCCTCCCTCCACCTATAGTCCTCCCTCCACCTATAGACCTCCCTCCACCTATAGTCCCCCTCCACCTATAGTCCCCCCTCCACCTATAGTCCCCCCCTCCACCTATAGTCCCCCTCCACCTATAGTCCTCCCTCCCTCCACCTATAGTCCCCCTCCACCTATAGTCCCCCTCCACCTATAGTCCCTCCCTCCACCTATAGTCCTCCCTCCACCTATAGTCCTCCCTCCACCTTTAGTCCCCCTCCACCTATAGTCCTCCCTCCACCTAAGTCCCCCCCTCCACCTATAGTCCCCCTCCACCTATAGTCCCCCCTCCACCTATAGTCTACCCCCTCCACCTATAGTCCTCCCTTCCACCTATAGTCCTCTGTTATTAATTCCACCTATAGTCCCCTCCACCTATAGTCCTCCCTCCACCTATAGTCCTCCCCCCTCCACCTATAGTCCCCCCCCTCCACCTATAGTCCCCCCCTCCACCTATAGTCCCCCCTCCACCTATAGTCCTCCCTCCACCTATAGTCCCCCCTCCACCTATAGTCCCTCCCTCCACCTATAGTCCTCCCCCCCTCCACCTATAGTCCTCCCTCCACCTATAGTCCTCCCTCCACCTATAGTCCCCCCCTCCACCTATAGTACCCCCCTCCACCTATATTCCTCCCTCCACCTATAGTCCTCCCTCCACCTATAGTCCCCCCTCCACCTATAGTCCTGGTAGTCTCTCTGTTAGGGTGGTTGTCCCCCTGTTATACTACCTAGTCCCTCTGCTACCTATTGTCCTGGTATTCTGTGTCTACTGTTAGGGTGGTTGTCTCTCTGCTAGGGTGGTTGTCTCTCTGCTAGGGTGGTGTTCTCTCTATGCTGTGTCTACTGCTAGGTTGGTAGTCTCTCTGCTCTGGTGTTAGTGTCTCTGTTGTGTCCAATGGAGTAGCCTGAGGACACTATTGTGTAATGAGCTTCTAGGCCGCTGTCAATTTATACTCCACACACACAACAAGGTTACTGGATCTTACTGTAAATAGGATTAGTATAGGATCAGTATTGTATCTCTGTCACACCTGGCTTATCTGTCACTGACCTACTGTCGTTACTGATATTAAAATACTATCTGCTGTAGTTACTGTTATTAATATACTACCTACTGTTATTAATATACTACCTACTGTTATTAATATACTACCTACTGTTATTAATATATTACCTACTGTTATTAATATACTACCTACTGTTATCTACTGTTATTAATATATTACCTACTGTTATTAATATACTACCTACTGTTATTAATATACTACCTACTGTTATTAATATACTACCTACTGTTATTAATATATTACCTACTGTTATTAATATACTACCTACTGTTAGTAATTTACTACCTACTGTTATTAATATATTACCTACTGTTATTAATATACTACCTACTGTATCTACTGTTATTATATATATCTACTGTATCTACTGTTATTAATATACTATCTACTGTTATTAATATACTACCTACTGTTATTAATATACTACCTACTGTTATTAATATACTACCTACTGTTATTAATATATTACCTACTGTTATTAATATACTACCTACTGTTATTAATATACTACCTACTGTTATTAATATATTACCTACTGTTATTAATATACTACCTACTGTTATTAATATACTACCTACTGTTATTAATATACTACCTACTGTTATTAATATATTACCTACTGTTATTAATATACTACCTACTGTTATTAATATACTACCTACTGTTATTAATATACTACCTACTGTTATTAATATACTACCTACTGTTATTAATATACTACCTACTGTTATTAATATACTACCTACTGTTATTAATATACTACCTACTGTTATTAATATACTACTACTGTATCTACTGTTATTAATATATTACCTACTGTTATTAATATACTACCTACTGTTATTAATATACTACCTACTGTTATTAATATATTACCTACTGTTATTAATATACTACCTACTGTTATTAATATACTACCTACTGTTATTAATATACTACCTACTGTTATTAATATATACCTACTGTTATTAATATACTACTGTTATTAATATACTACCTACTGTTATTAATATACTACCTACTGTATCTACTGTTATTAATATACTACCTACTGTTATTAATATACTACCTACTGTTATTAATATACTATCTACTGTTATTAATATACTGTTATTAATACCTACTGTTATTAATATATTACCTACTGTATCTACTGTTATTAATATACTACCTACTGTTATTAATATATTACCTACTGTTATTAATATATTACCTACTGTTATTAATATACTACCTACTGTATCTACTGTTATTAATATATTACCTACTGTTATTAATATACTACCTACTGTTATTAATATACTACCTACTGTTATTAATATACTACCTACTGTTATTAATATACTACCTACTGTATCTACTGTTATTAATATATTACCTACTGTTATTAATATACTACCTACTGTTATTAATATACTACCTACTGTTATTAATATACTACCTACTGTTATTAATATACTACCTACTGTTATTAATATACTACCTACTGTTATTAATATACTACCTACTGTTATTAATATACTACCTACTGTTATTAATATACTACCTACTGTTATTAATATACCTACCTACTGTTATTAATATATACTACCTACTGTTATTAATATACTACCTACTGTTATTAATATACTACCTACTGTTATTAATATACTATCTACTGTTATTAATATATTACCTACTGTTATTAATACACTACCTACTGTTATTAATATACTACCTACTGTTATTAATATATTACCTACTGTTATTAATATACTACCTACTGTATCTACTGTTATTAATATATATATTACCTACTGTTATTAATATACTACCTACTGTTATTAATATACTATACCTACTGTTATTAATATACTACCTACTGTTATTAATATACTACCTACTGTTATTAATATATCTACTGTTATTAATATACTACCTACTGTTATTAATATATTACCTACTGTTATTAATATACTACCTACTGTTATTAATATACTACCTACTGTTATTAATATATTACCTACTGTTATTAATATACTACCTACTGTTATTAATATACTACCTACTGTTATTAATATACTACCTACTGTTATTAATATATTACCTACTGTTATTAATATACTACCTACTGTTATTAATATACTACCTACTGTTATTAATATACTACCTACTGTTATTAATATACTACCTACTGTTATTAATATACTACCTACTGTTATTAATATACTACCTACTGTTATTAATATACTACCTACTGTTATTAATATACTACCTACTGTATCTACTGTTATTAATATATTACCTACTGTTATTAATATACTACCTACTGTTATTAATATACTACCTACTGTTATTAATATATTACCTACTGTTATTAATATACTACCTACTGTTATTAATATACTACCTACTGTTATTAATATACTACCTACTGTTATTAATATACTACCTACTGTTATTAATATATTACCTACTGTTATTAATATACTACCTACTGTATCTACTGTTATTAATATTAATATCTACCTACTGTTATTAATATACTACCTACTGTTATTAATATACTACCTACTGTTATTAATATATTACCTACTGTTATTAATATACTACCTACTGTTATTAATATACTACCTACTGTTATTAATATACTACCTACTGTTATTAATATACTACCTACCTACTGTTATTAATATACTACCTACTGTTATTAATATACTACCTACTGTTATTAATATACTACCTACTGTTATTTATATTACCTACTGTTATTAATACTGTTATTAATACCTACTGTTATTAATATACTACCTACTGTTATTAATATACTACCTACTGTTATTAATATAATATACTACCTACTGTTATTAATACCTACTGTTATTAATATACTACCTACTGTATCTACTGTTATTAATATACTACCTACTGTTATTAATATACTACCTACTGTTATTAATATATTACCTACTGTTATTAATATACTACCTACTGTTATTAATATACTACCTACTGTTATTAATATACTACCTACTGTTATTAATATACTACCTACTGTTATTAATATACTACCTACTGTTATTAATATACTACCTACTGTTATTAATATACTACCTACTGTTATTAATATCTACTGTTATTAATATACTATCTACTGTTATTAATATATCTACTGTTATTAATATACTACCTACTGTAACTACTGTTATTAATATATTACCTACTGTAACTGCTGTTATTAATATACTACCTACTGTTATTAATATACTACCTACTGTTATTAATATATCTACTGTTATTAATATACTACCTACTGTATCTACTGTTATTAATATATTACCTACTGTATCTACTGTTATTAATATACTACCTACTGTTATTAATATACTACCTACTGTTATTAATATATTACCTACTGTTATTAATATACTACCTACTGTTATCTACCTACTGTTATTAATATACTACCTACTGTTATTAATATATACTACCTACTGTTATTAATATACTACCTACTGTTATTAATATACTACCTACTGTTATTAATATACTACCTACTGTTATTAATATACTACCTGTTATTAATATACTACCTACTGTTATTAATATACTACCTACTGTTATTAATATACTACCTACTGTTATTAATATACTACCTACTGTTATTAATATACTACCTACTGTTATTAATATACTACCTACTGTTATTAATATACTACCTACTGTTATTAATATATTACTGTTATTAATATACTACCTACTGTTATTAATATACTACCTACTGTTATTATATATACTACCTACTGTTATTAATATATTACCTACTGTTATTAATATACTACCCTGTATCTACTGTTATTAATATACTACCTACTGTTATTAATATACTACCTACTGTTATTAATATACTACCTACTGTTATTAATATATTACCTACTGTTATTAATATACTACCTACCTACTGTTATTAATATACTACCTACTGTTATTAATATACTACCTACTGTTATTAATATACTACCTACTGTTATTAATATATTACCTACTGTTATTAATATACTACCTACTGTTATTAATATACTACCTACTGTTATTAATATACTACCTACTGTTATTAATATATACCTACCTACTGTTATTAATATACTACCTACTGTTATTAATATATTACCTACTGTTATTAATATACTACCTACTGTTATTAATATACTACCTACTGTTATTAATATACTACCTACTGTTATTAATATACTACCTACTGTTATTAATATATCTACTGTTATTAATATACTACCTACTGTTATTAATATATTACCTACTGTATCTACTGTTATTAATATACTACCTACTGTTATTAATATACTACCTACTGTTATTAATATCTACTGTTATTAATATATTACCTACTGTTATTAATATATTACCTACTGTTATTAATATACTACCTACTGTTATTAAATATACCTACTGTTATTAATATATTACCTACTGTTATTAATATACTACCTACTACTGTTATTAATATACTACCTACTGTTATTAATATACTACCTACTGTTATTAATATATTACCTACTGTTATTAATATACTACCTACTGTTATTAATATACTACCTACTGTTATTAATATACTACCTACTGTTATTAATATACTACCTACTGTTATTAATATACTACCTACTGTTATTAATATACTACCTACTGTTATTAATATACTACCTACTGTTATTAATATACTACCTACTGTTATTAATATATTACCTACTGTATCTACTGTTATTAATATACTACCTACTGTTATTAATATACTACCTACTGTTATTAATATATTACCTACTGTTATTAATATACTACCTACTGTTATTAATATACTACCTACTGTTATTAATATACTACCTACTGTTATTAATATACTACCTACTGTTATTAATATACTACCTACTGTTATTAATATACTACCTACTGTTATTAATATACTACCTACTGTTATTAATATACTACCTACTGTTATTAATATACTACCTACTGTTATTAATATACTACCTACTGTTATTAATATACTACCTACTGTTATTAATATACTACCTACTGTTATTAATATATCTACTGTTATTAATATATTACCTACTGTTATTAATATACTACCTACTGTTATTAATATACTACCTACTGTTATTAATATACTACCTACTGTTATTAATATATTACCTACTGTTATTAATATACTACCTACTGTTATTAATATACTACCTACTGTTATTAATATACTACCTACTGTTATTAATATACTACCTACTGTACCTACTGTTATTAATATATTACCTACTATTAATAAACTGTACCTACTGTTATTAATATACTACCTACTGTTATTAATATACTACCTACTGTTATTAATATATTACCTACTGTTATTAATATACTACCTACTGTTATTAATATACTACTACTACTGTTATTAATATATTACCTACTGTTATTAATATACTACCTACTGTTATTAATATACTACCTACTGTTATTAATATACTACCTACTGTTATTAATATACTATACTACCTACTGTTATTAATATACTACCTACTGTTATTAATATATTACCTACTGTTATTAATACCTACTGTTATTAATATACTACCTACTGTTATTAATATACTACCTACTGTTATTAATATACTACCTACTGTTATTAATATATTAATACCTACTGTTATTAATATACTACCTACTGTTATTAATATACTACCTACTGTTATTAATATATACCTACCTACTGTTATTAATATACTACCTACTGTATCTACTGTTATTAATATACTACCTACTGTTATTAATATACTACCTACTGTTATTAATATTATTAATATACTACCTACTGTTATTAATATACTACCTACTGTTATTAATATACTACCTACTGTTATTAATATCTACTGTTATTAATATACTACCTACTGTTATTAATATACTACCTACTGTTATTAATATACTACCTACTGTTATTAATATATTACCTACTGTTATTAATATACTACCTACTGTTATTAATATACTACCTACTGTTATTAATATACTACCTACTGTTATTATTAATATACTACCTACTGTTATTAATATACTACCTACTGTTATTAATATATTACCTACTGTTATTAATATACTACCTACTGTTATTAATATACTACCTACTGTTATTAATATACTACCTACTGTTATTAATATATACCTACTGTTATTAATATACTACCTACTGTTATTAATATATTACCTACTGTATCTACTGTTATTAATATACTACCTACTGTTATTAATATACTACCTACTGTTATTAATATACTACCTACCTACTGTTATTAATATACTACCTACCTACTGTTATTAATATACTACCTACTGTTATTAATATACTACCTACTGTTATTAATATATACCTACTGTTATTAATATACTACTGTTATTAATATATTACCTACTGTTATTAATATACTACCTACTGTTATTAATATACTACCTACTGTTATTATATGTTACCTACTGTTATTAATATACTACCTACTGTATCTACTGTTATTAATATACTACCTACTGTTATTAATATACTACCTACTGTTATTAATATACTACCTACTGTTATTTATACTATACTGTTATTAATATACTACCTACTGTTATTAATATATTACCTACTGTTATTAATATACTACCTACTGTTATTAATATACTACCTACTGTTATTAATATACTACCTACTGTTATTAATATATTACCTACTGTTATTAATATACTACCTACTGTTATTAATATACTACCTACTGTTATTAATATACTACCTACTGTTATTAATATACTACCTACTGTTATTAATATACTACCTACTGTTATTAATATACTACCTACTGTTATTAATATACTACCTACTGTTATTAATATATTACCTACTGTTATTAATATATTACCTACTGTTATTAATATACTACCTACTGTTATTAATATATTACCTACTGTTATTAATATACCTACTACTGTTATTAATATACTACCTACTGTTATTAATATATTACCTACTGTTATTAATACACTACCTACTGTTATTAATATATTACCTACTGTTATTAATATACTACCTACTGTTATTAATATATTACCTACTGTACCTACTGTTAATATACTACCTACTGTTATTAATATATTACCTACTGTTATTAATATACTACCTACTGTTATTCATATACTACCTGTTATTAATATACTACCTACTGTTATTAATATACCTACCTACTGTTATTAATATACTACCTACTGTTATTAATATACTACCTACTGTTATTAATATACTATCTACTGTTATT